>NW_008590225.1:0-99505 GCF_000691845.1 Merops nubicus
TCCTGCGCTGGTGCCGGCCCCGGCTGCCCGGCCCGGCCCGAAAGCTCCCCGCCTGCCACGCATGGTCCTGGCTGTGGAGGCAACTGGGTTAGAGGAAGAAGAAATTCCCCGAGTGCGAAGGGGGGCTTCGGAGCAGGGAGTTATTATATAAGGCAGCCCCAGGACGCTTTCCCAGTGACTGTTTGCATAATGGGGGCAGTTGGGGTAAAACGTTGAGGAGATTATTTTACAATCTAAGTTCATTGTTCGTGGAAGACACAAGGACCCTCGTGTCTCTCTTGCTTTCAAGAAGAGCATTACTCATGCCTACGAATGCAGCCATGTTACCTCCGCCTTTTTTATCTTGAGGTGGTAAATTGAGTAGTTTCACACTGATCACCACTTGTATGGAGCCTCCAAACAAATGCCATGTGAATCTTGGAAGTATAGGATTTGATTTTTCATTGCAAAGTGTTCAAGGAATTTCTTTCGCCGCCTTCTCTTCCTCTTGCACGAAGTACAGTCCTCCTAGTATTAAACAGCTGCCGTAAAACAGATTTCCCAGAAATCTGTCTTTAGTGTAGATCCCAGAGGTGGGTAAGGACTGCCTCCCTTGAGCTGCCAAAGCCCCTGCCAGACCTTATGGTAGTATCTAGGCTGCAGCTCTCGAGGGCAAGGAGCCGTGGTTCACAGGCAGGGTAAGGAGGTGGCAGTTCCTGAATACTGCTCGGGTTTGACATGAGCACTTCCTGTAGCCTTAGCTAAATAAGTTTCTTTGCAGTTCACACACATCTTTCACTTTTAACTAGAAGTTTCTGTGGCAAGAAGTAGTTGCAGTGCCTCAGTTTTTGTGGTGGTGAACTGAGGGTAAATACTTAGTTAACTCCTTTAAACCAATGGAGAACTCGGATTAGAAGCTGCTGGGGTCCCACATGAGGAGTAACTGTCAGATTTTGGGTAACTATAATTATCAGAATTAGGTGAAACTATAATGACGTAGTGATGATGTCTTCATGTGGGTGGAAAAGACAAAACACTAAGATTTAGTTTGCATGTGTTTCCTGTCTCCATTCACAAAGTAGGACTACTAATCTTATCATTCTGGTCAAAGTCTAGTTGTAGCTAGCTCTGTTTTGACGTCCAAAAAGAAAAACTTCAGAACACCAGCTTAAGGTTCAGGAAAGCTGGTTCAAAATGAGTGCAGCATTCTTTCTTAGATGGACTATGTTTCACTTGCAGGCAAATTTGTAAACGGCTTGAGAACCTGCTACAGCTTGCTGCATAAAAGTAGTTGTAATTATTTTCAGAAGACTGAAATAATATTCCTGTAGAATCTATCAGCACCTGTCCATAACTGGCTAGAGAGATAGCCTGTGAAAATGCAGAACTCCTTTCCCCCCCTCACTTCTTCACGTATTGGGGCCTGATTCCACTGCCGTTAAAATCAAGGCAAACTCTTAAGTAGCCTCTGCAGCAGATGTTGTTGCCTCAAGGAGGAAGTGGTGACTTTACATGTTTGAGATCTATGTTTAAGCTCATACAGCCAGCATGCTAGCTTCCCTCATTCAGCTTACAGTATTCTTTTTGGTAGTGCATTGCATAAAAGCTCAAAATTGTTAGAATTAAATCAAGGATGAATTTGTTCTTCCTGTAGCTTGTATATCATTCCGTAAATTGTGCTCAGCAAACAAGCGTCTGTGACAGAGACTGCAGTAATATCTTACAGTTAAATGTATGTTCTACTCTTTATTTATGAAGGTTGGTATGGTATTAGCTGGTTTGTGTACAAATGAAAATATAAGATGTAAGCCCTAGCAGGTGTGTTCTAACTCCAGTCAAAAGATTTCTGTTGTTAAAAAGGCTTAGTATGTATGCATAGATCTGCATTAACTGTACTGTATGGAAATATCACTGCTGCCACTTTGGTTGCAAGTGTGTATTCTTCTGAAGACATTCTTGTGGCAGTTGTTTCCTCCTAGAGGGTAGTGATTCCCTCTCATTGCTATCAGTTCTTTCCAAAATGTTCTTTTTTGTTGGTTGAGTTTTTGAGTTGTCTGAGTACAGCTTAAACAATATTAAACTTTTGGCTTCGAGAGGGAAGTTGGCTTCAGTACTCCTGGCAGTAGAGGAGTTCGAGTACTTGAGATGACATGTGCACCACCAGTACTTTACTGCTTTTTTTATGAGGACAACTACAGGTTTTTACTTTTCAGCTATTAATGTAATGCTTCAGTTTTACAATGAATGGCCCCTTTCACCAGTCAATTCTTGGTTTTCAACCTGGAAAAACAAAGCTGGTTACTTGTGCAAAAACATTGTTCCAAGAGAATCTATTTTAAAGCAGTGGCCTGTGGGGGTTATTGTAAACAGGCTGTGGTTATTCCACAGATGTAAATTAATAAAACAAAAATCTGGAACTTGATTAGGTGTGGGCCGCTCGTCAGTAATCCGTTAGCCCCAAAAGATGGAGAAACACCACGTATGAGAGTTTGTGTGCAGAATACAAATACAGATCACTTTGGGTTTTTATGATGAATCAGTTTGAGGTTTCACAATTACAGACCATAACATTGACAGGTCATAGAAATATTCTTCCATTCTGAAAGTACTAGTTTTTTTATCAGAAAATGGAATACAGCCTCTACTCTGGTGGATACTTGGGTGCTTAGCTGGACAGCAGACTGAAAGCAACCTGCTATACTCTTTTTACAATACCTAGCAGTGACAGCACCATGACAAGCTATATAAGGTACACAAGCTATGAAGTAGATTTTTTTTTTTTCCTATGTACTGTCTATTTAGCTATGTTATTGTCAGAACAAAGATACAGTGCCCCTCTCCTCTTGATATAATCAATTTTCTCTCCCAGCTTCCCTGAGGAATTGCCACGTGCAACCACGTATCAAGTTTTGAGGTCAGCCTGGTGGTTGTGGAGCACCAAATCCAAACTGAGCCACAGATCAGGATGTAAGAAGCCACTGCCTGTTTCACAAAGCCGAAGAGGCAGAAGGGTGTGAAGCTTCAGGCATGGCTGTGTGCAGCGTTACTTTTGGAAAGATAGGAACAAACCTGCCTGTTTTTCCTTTTTTATTTTATTTAAAAAATAATCAATAGCCTCTGACAGGAGAGGAATAAAAGCTAATGAAAAAAGTCTTAAGAGCTCTTTTGCTAGTTTTCTTACAGGACATTTAAGTAAACTTAATAAACTACTTGGAGAAGTTATATGTTGATTGGATAAAAAAATTAATTATTTCAAAGTTTTTGCTAAAACAAGAAGACTTTTTTTACAATACTAGCGTATTAGTTCTAGCCAGCCAATTTAGTTCTTGTAAGTTCTAGCCACCAGTTTAAGCCAGTATAAAATTTTGTGTTATCTCCTAAAAATAAGACTGATTTTTGGGAAAGTCTTGCCTCTAAAACACAAACACAGAGGAAGCTGCTTTTAGACTGCATCCTTTTTTGCTTTAATAATGTTCCTTGAAGTGTGCTTCTGAAGCAGTCACAGAGGTTAGGTTAGTTCTGACTTTCCTTAATGAATACTGTTCCTGCTTTCAGGCCAGAATTTGTGATCTTTTGTTATTATGTGAAACTAAACCAATTTTGTCTTTAGCTTTAGGTTAAAGGCTTCATTCACGAGTATGTTTCCTGAGCACAAAATATTCAGAGGTAGTTTGAGAAGTCTGTGAAGAACATCTGGCTTCCTGTAGCCAGAAAATAAAAGTAGAAAGAGAAAGGGCAAAAGAACAGCTGAAACCTGAAGGAAACAAAGTGGTAATAATGGAAGTGAGAAGGCTTCTAAGACAGGAATAGAAGGGAACAAAAATCCCTTAAGGGAAATGCATGGAGGGAGAGGAGTACTAGAAGCAGAGGAAAGACAGGGATAATAGATGGATGAATGGAACAACAGAGGACAAAAGTAGGAAAAAGAAATGAGGAACTCTACTCTGTGCCCTGTGTGAGAACTGCCTTCCCCCTCCCCCCACCAATATTGATGAAAATAGTTGGAGTATGAAAGTAAATAAAATCAGATAATTTTTACCCTCTTTTCTTGTAGTACTATTTGGCTGCTGCTGCCAGTCCTTGAGAAGACTCATTATAATTTTCCATCTTCCTCAAGTGAAGCTGATTTATTTCTGGAAGTTCTCAGAATTTAATCATTTATAAATTTTTTAAAAGAAGATTAACAAACTAGCATTTGTGTAATACAGGGAAACGTAATGTCATCACCATTTGACAGGAGAGAAAGCTATAGAGAGTCATCTATGGCCTCTGTCAAGCAGGTTGGTTGTTACCCCTTTTTAACTCTGTCACAGGATATAGTTCATGTTTTAGGATAACAAAGGGACATTAGACAGTGACCCAGTTACTTATGTAAGAGAAAACCTGGCTTCCACTGTGGACTAGTCCACCTGGGTCTGTTCACATGCTGTGTGTTCAAGAGAACAGGCATCCCTGCTGTCTTGATACTGTTGGAAGCATTGCATTTCAGAGTGTAACTTGTTTCCAGATTAAATTAGATGTAGTTCCTAATCTATACTTCTGGAGATTAGGAGTCCAAAATGTTGATATGTGATCTCCAGCTAATGGAGAACAGATTGAATTTTAATTACACAAGGAGCTTTTCCTAGTAAGGGATTTTTGTAAGTAGCAGCTTTCACTGCAAGGACAATCTCAGGTCCTCTTTTTGTTAAATACCGTCTAGAAGAATGTTTCTATTTTCAGATTTTAATATAATGGAAAGCAAACAAAATTAGTTGTGGTAGAGCAAAATGATAGTTAAAAGCCATGGACTTCTGAATGTTGAAGTTCCATTTAGTGCAAAAAATAGATGATGTGTATGAGAATTTACATGTGCTCTAGATATGCCTAGTAGAATTTGTAAACTCTCTGAAACAAATGGCTGTGCTTCAAGGAGCCTCAAAGCTGTGCACACAGCCTCACAACATTTGTTCAGCGTGGTTCTAGTTTAGGGAGCTTTGAGGTTGTGCAGAAACCCTGGTGATCTCATACTGTTCTTAAGCTGTAGTTCAAGTAAATTACAAAGCCAGCAGATAATCGACGAATTTGTCAAATCTGTAAACCAGAGAATTGCTGTTCATTTAACTCCAGATAGGGGACAGAATTTAGTGCAGGATACTTTGGGCCCTGCAAATAAATACAGTATACATTAACTGTACCAGTGTTTGTGTGCTGGCAAGGCATGAAATAGAAATATCTCTGATTTCAAGCACTTTTGGATACACCGCCTTCACAAACTCCAATATGAATGTCAGGGAATAAATGTGTGTGTGTGTGTGTGTGTGTGTGTGTGTGAAGGAGTTGGAATTCCAAATATGCATAAACTGAGACAATGTAGATGCCTGTAGAAGCTTGTATTAAAATGTGCAGTTCCAAATAAATTAAATGCTTGCATTTGTGCTTTCCATTTCTAGGTTAAATACAAACCTCTTATAAAAATCACATTTACACATTTAAAAATCAGGGAAAATAAAATCACACTTTTGCAGAGGAAATATTTTAAATGATCCATTTCAAAATTAGGTCCCACTTTCCTCATATTTCTTAGAAGCTTACTGCTTCCTAGTTGTGTATTATAGGAGCACTTGAGACATAAGTCAATTCTGAGCTTTTATTAAAACACTGAGCTATTCATTGTCTTAGTGATAGCTCAGGGAGATTCATGAAAGTCAATGAGCGTCGAAGTTCATCAGTTGGTTCCATCCATTGATATTTACCAGTCCAATGAACACAGTTTTGAAGAAAAAAACATGCAAAATTTGTGTACAACTTTAATTTTTTGTCAACTCTTCCTATCAATTGACTCAGATTTGACAAGTCATTTCAGTATCTGATTAAATCCAGTTAACCAGGTGCTTAAATTCACATGGTGAATAGAAGCCTTCCTTTTCAGGCTTACTACCTGTGCTCTCTAAATATACTTGGAAGTAAGACTGGACAGAGAGTAATATGGAAATTGTAAGAGAGAGATGGAGACTGAGAGAGAGGACTGATCTATGGAGCAGAGTAGCTAAGCGATATAGGACAGTTGAGATGATGAGGATTGAACAAAACCTTGGAGAAATTTGTCAGGGCTGCTGAGGAGCCTGTGTGAAACAGGCCTGTGTTTGGGAGACCTGTTGAGGTAACAGTTCAGCATCTCCTGATAGGCTTGAGTTTGCATATCCACTGTTACCCACACGTGCTTTTTTATGACCTTCCTGATGCACTAATGTGGGAGCATCAGGGCACAAAACCTGTAGTCGAAAGCCCTGTCTTTGTCACATTATTCACCTTTCAGTGATGTCTTTACCTATTATAATATATGGTAGAATGCACCAGTCCAAATAAAAAAACAACAACCCAAAATGGGTATAACAGAATACTCATCCTTCTCTCCTCCTGTCTTCATATGGTGGAAGTCTACAGTTGGAAGAGAACTCTGTCATACCCAGCACATTACAAACTCCATTCTATCCCTTTTGCCCTTAATTATACCCAGACTGGAAACTAAAATTGCATTTTACTATATGGATTAATTGTGACAACATTTTGTGGATGGAAGCTAAAATTTTGCTAGCCTAGCTCTTTAACATAAATGTCAAAACCCATAAAATGTGACCACCTGCAAGACTTTGTGGTCTCTAGTGTTTGGCTGGGGAGGTCTGCAGGTTGCTGAGGGCAGCCTTCTCTCTGGCACCTGGGAACTCCTCTTGGGAGCCTATTTAGAAACACGTTGTGTCTTTGATGTTGGACATGACAGAGCAGTGACTTAAATTAATGGGACTATTTTAACATTTCTATCCTTCAATGCAGCCTTACAAGCACATGTCAGAGGGCCAGTAGCATACCTATTCCCTTCCCTAGCCTTGCTGGGTCATTCCCATATCCCTTCTCTATGGAGAAATCCCCATTGTGATCACAGTCTGCAGCACCCAGTACCCTGCAGGCATAGCCTGAGTTCCCTACTGCCAAATACCTGCTTGTGCTACATGAAGGCTTTGGAACGATTTCCTTAAATCAAAATGCTCTTTTATCTTGACAGCAGGAACAAAGCATGGGAAGAGAAAAGGGTTTTAAAACCAAAGGAGGATTGTACACGTCTTTCTTCTCTAAATATTCCCCATCCACAGAATGTTTAACTTACCCCTGCTGAGCCTCTGGAGGAGCTGACTGAAGTCAGTTTTCTGAGTCTCGTGGATTTGATAATAGCATCTTCATATCTCTGACCACTTCCTTCAGCAATCTTGCAATGTGCACGCTGAAAGTCACTGTGTTGCTGGTCATGTTAGGAGCCTATTGTATAAATATCTAAGACACCCTTCTTGAACTTCACTGAGCAGTTTAAGAGGAAATGCAATGGGTGAATGTGACCAAGAGGAGTGGCAGCAGCAGTGAACAGTTATGAAGTATTTCCACACTTAGCTTTCTCTCTTCCTTTCCCCACCTCATCTCCCCTAAGTAACAAGCAGCCATTATGTTTCCTCCTTCCTCTCCTGTGCTTGTGCTGAACTTATTTTAGGATTGGGATGTTGTTCTGTGGGGGGGAAAAGAAAGGCCAACCACAACAGAACACTGGTCTGTGAACACATGCATTGTAAAAATGTCTGATACGATTAAATTAATTTAGAATTCCACTAATACACTTTATACAAATACATTTGCTTTCATCCTGAAAAACGTGTAGGGCATTCTGATTTCTTACCTGTTTCTCCATGAAGTTCGGGGAGAATATATACATATGCTGGCTCCTGCTATTTAGGATTAGGGGAAAAGCAAGGAAATGGTGGTGATTGAGGGAAGGACATGGAACATGTATATAAGGGATTGCTGATAGGAACCAAGCATGTTCAGGGGTTTTTTAAACATTTGCAATAAAAACTCCATCAGCCATTTACAGACAGATAGTGCTTCAGTCCAATCAGAGACTCCAATCAATACATTTACATGCAGCAGTGCCCAAAATACAGTGTGTACATTCCAAGCGGAAACCACTTCTCTATCTGAGGTTACAATACACTTATTTTCTTCAAGTCTTCTGTGTTTTTACCTAAGAATCCTTCAGTACTCTTCACATGCTCTTCCATAACCGTCCTATTCTTTCAGTGTTCTTTATTTCATTGCCCGGTTTTCTATAATGTCTTCCTCCTCTCTATCTCCTCCAGTTATCTGTTCTTTTCCATCTCCCACTCTCTCTCTCTCTCTCATCTGGTTCTGTCTTCATTAATTAAATATCTGACAGTTTATTTCATTGTCTGCCCTCCCCACTATCTTTGTTAGAGAAAGAATTTTAAAACTGGTGCTCTACTTTCTAATTTCAAGAACTGATTTTTTTTTTCTTCAGTTAACTATCAGTTATTTACCACCAGTTTAAAGTCATGCTTCGGTTTTGTCAAACATACAATAAGTGAGAATATATAAAAGAACGTATCTTGTAGGAAAGAAGTTGTACAGTAAAGGCTATTTTTACAGCATTCTTGTACCCACACAAAGCCCACACTGAGTACCACTGAAGTCACTGGGATCCTGCTTTTCTGACTCAGCTGTAGCTGAGCTTAAACTGTCCTGTTTTGGTGAAAACATGTAAAATGACTTCATCCTTGTAGGACAGTAATATTTGCTGTCCAGTTTATACTGCTGGAAGAAAAGTGGCAGACATCTGGTCTACTTTGACCATCAGAAGTACTGTTAAAATGTCTTTTATTCATAGGTATGATGCTATACTAACACATACCATCTGAAGGAACTTGTCAAATGAAGAAAGAGCCATAGCCTATGATAAAGAAGACTATTATTTGGTGAACATGTTTTTTTTTTTCTTAAAAATTGATGTAATTGTATAGTTTATATAATTTGTTATACCAAAGAAGAAATCAATTTAACATGGAGATCATCATAGTAGAACATCCTCATATAAAAGGAATACTAAGCATGGTGTGATAAGCTATTAATATACATACAGTGACCTTTGTTCTATCTTGTAGCAGCGTAGGGAAAAACTACATTTTCTGAAATCTGTTTCAGAAGTTCACCTTATAGCCATTAGATGATGTCTTTCAACGCTTTCTGATACTCTTGGAAAATGTATGCAAGACTGCTACATATTATGCTTCTAATGACACATATATTAGAGCATGGACAAGCGCTCTGAAGGCAAGAATGGCGGAGAGAAACAAAAGACAATTTGATACACTTCTTTAAAATGCATCTTCATCCCAGAAATGATGTGAAGTGCTTGTTTATCTTTATGAAGGCCATAACTCCTCCCTTTACGAGGAGGGCAAAGGCATCACAGTTCTTTTTTGGGCTGTTGAGAACAAGGTAGAATTTAAGACTTCTTATACAGTCTCTGGAAGAGACTGGAAGAGTTCTCTTGTGAACATAAAATTGAGTTTAGTGCATGTTCCCAGTTCAAAACAGATGGCTAGAGAGAGAAATGCCCTAGATAATACAGAACTTTGTATTAGCAAAGGGTGGTGTGTTTTACCTTTTCATTTTTTTCTTTAAATTGATGTTAAATAGGCTTTCTGATAAAAAGAAACAGCAGGAGACTACTGGATTGGTTTTAGCTTATTTAGCTCTTCCAGTTCTGAACAGTTTCAGGTATTTCACAACAGCAAGGTGTGACTTGGAAGTCAGGATACTTAGCAACTATTTAAACTAAACTGCCTTCTTTTCTAAAATCAGAAATGGTCATCAACAAAACAGCATTTTTGGCTGTACATTAAGAACTTGCTGGATTTTTTGAAAGCTGGTTAATAGGCATATTTTACAAAATGACTTAATCTTTGGCAGGTTTTTTGAAACACAAGCTTTTCTGTTTGACCCTTTTAATGTCTTAAAAACTAAATAGATGAGCCTTTTCTTTTTTTCCTCCCCATTCCCAGAAATTTATTTCTTACAATCAGAAATATGCTGAGGAGCCTGCTTGTGGATTAAGATTAGACTCTTCAGGCAGAGATGCAACTCTGAGATCAAAGATCGGATATCAAATTTGAAAATTCAGGAATTCTTGCAAGCTCCTGACTTTTTTCCTTCTTTCTTCTCCATGGACTCAAATTTTTCCTTCAAGAGCAGACATTGTAATAAAACAGCCCTCTTCTGAATTTAGTCACAATTTGGAATGAAAATATTTTTATTTTAACAACTAATTGTTCACCTCTCAAAGAACCAACAGAATAGGTTTTTGATGCCTACTGTGGTTATTGTGTTTGTATAACAGTAAAAATTCCTGTACTACTACATCTTTGGTCATGTAGGATTTGATGGGAATTTGGTGTTTACTTTCTAACACCTTCAGAGGGTCAGTGCAACTTTAGAAGCCAAATTCTGGTTTTGTGCATGAACATATTCTTCTGCTCTGTATTTGTGGAACTAAATTGTTCCGAGAATTAAGCATATGATTTGAATCTTTTCATTCAAGAGGTTTCTGCTGCTTCTAATGATGCAATCTAAGGGTAAAGTAAAGCCATCAGACATGAAAGTCTGGTTACTTTGACATGAAAGATCTGCATGCTCAGCACTGAGACTATAAAGAGTCATTAATTTAATGAAAGGAAAACTTTTTGTTCAGTGCCAAGATGTGAATTCTTCAAACTGAATACAGCAAACTATGGAATGACAGATTTACGTGTGTGATTTAGTTTTAAATTACAGTGTATTGCAGTGCTTTAAGTGACCTGGTTGCAGAGCATTTAGAAAGGGTAATCTCTTGAAACCAGTTTTGCTGCTGTAGCCTCTGTGTAGTCAGATTATGGCCTCAGTTCCCCATTGCCCTGTATTATGCATCAAATGACTGCAAATTCGATTTAAGATGGTAACTGGGCCCAAATTGTAGCTTTTTTTGTTCTTCCTGGACATACATGACCATAGGATAATGGGTAGTAAAGTAATGGGTTATAAAATGATACCCACAGTGCATTCATATTTGAGATGACTTGAAGAAGTCTCATTTTTAAGTATCTATCATGATTCAGTAGAATTAATGGGTTTAAGTTCTGCATACTGGTGTGAGGCTGCAGTGACTCACAGCTGTGGGTGCCAGAAAAAGCTGCAGATGTTTGGTATGCTGGAGAATTTGCAGCCCAAGGGAATTAAGGATTGTATTCTCGAGAGTAGTCAGTTCAGTGTATCATGATATCAGACAGAGATGAAGACTTCAGACTTCTCATGCATTAGAGAGAAGAGGTAGATGTACTGGACACAGGTGACAAACAGGGTTACTAAAAAGATAAGAGCACTGAGCTCTAGCATTAAAAAAATCCTCTTCAGCAGATTAATCTAAATAACCTTTTAAGTGCAAGAGTGCAGATAATATTATATTTAGCTACATGGAACATGAAGCAGGGAAATAATAACCAAACTCAAACTTGGGCTTTCTCCTCTTCCCTCCCCCCCTCCCCAAATCTGTTTCTTTAAAAAAGTGAAACGACAAGGCCAAGACAGTAGATTACAAAGACATATCTTCCTCTCTACTCCTGTTCTCCTGTAGGATTTAAAGTTAATATATTTATGTGTTGCAGAAGGCTGCTATCGACCCAGATAGGGAAATAAGAAATAAGTGAAAACTAGGTTTTTACCTTGAAATCTGAAACACAAAAGGAAGTAGCCTAACAATTGAAAGGGTTGTTGTGCAAAAGAGATAAAAGTTCAATATATGTGAAAACATCTGCTCCTAAAATGTATTTATCTAGTGTTACACTGCATCATGAAAAGAGATGTGCAGAAGGTAGCATAATGACAGCAGGAAGCATTTTCAAAGGCCTGTGTTCAGACCACAACTTCTTAGAAACTTTACATTTTGAGGTGAATAAGTATTTTGATAATTATGGTTGTAGTGAGGTGGGCGTTGGTCTCTTCTCTCAGGTTACTAGCAATAGGATGAGAGGAAACAGGCTCAGGTTGCAGCAGAGGAGGTTTACATTGGATGTTTGGAAGAATTTCTTTACTGACAGAGTGGTGAAGCATTGGAACAGGCTGCCCGGGCAGGTGGTAGAGTCACCATCTCTGGAGGCATTCAAAAAATGTGTAGATGTGGCACTTGGGGACATGGTAGTGTTGGGTGATGGTTGGACTTGATGATTTCAGACATCTTTTCCAACCTTAATGAGTCTGTGATTCACTACATATATATATATAAAATCTCATAACAATTAATAGACTAGGAAGTTCCTAAATACATGTTTAAGCAGGAGTGTGGAGAGTTAATGTCTTTTTATAGTTCTAGTAGTAAACAGTTCACAAAATACTCTGTGGTACTGCTATTCCATTTGTGTCATGTATACTGTAATCTCAAACTTTGAGATTGTTTTTTAACCATAATTCACATCCTAAATCCTTTTTTTAAGAGATAGAAATAATTAATGATCTTTCCTCAGTATTAAAGTATTGCTACAGAAAGCAAGCTTCATTCAAGCTCTTTTTGTTTGCCTTTACAACTGAAGACCACAGTTAAAGGTTAGAGTCAGTCTAGTGTCTCTGTTCTTCACAGTTGTGCTCATATCCTTCTGGAATAATATGAAAGATTTACCAAATCAAGATAATTTTGCACCATACTCAACACGTTGCCTTTTCCCAATAGTAAAACTTAGGCTACATGATATTTTACAATAACAATCTGTGATCTTATGTGTGGGAATTCAAACAATACCAAAAATACATAGAATGCTGAGTAAATGCAAGACAAGAATCTCACAATAAAAATTAACAGTGTGTTAGCAAGAAAAAGGAGATAATTTTATACATACAAAGGAATCCTCTCTTATCTGTGTTCGAGGATTTTTCTTCTTGAGCCTCAAACTGCTACATGTTTTGTAGAATGAAAGGGTGCTTACCTGTTTGGAAAGAAAAGGAAAGTATTTGTTACATAAGAGTTAGATAGCAGGAGTAGTCAGAACAGGACTTTTCTAGTCCATGCTCTGCTAAAACAGCTATGTTTCTGTCACACACCAAGACTTAGACATACCTGTAACAAGCATGTTCTCCTTGAAGGCACTGTCATAAGTCCCGTGGTAGAAACAGCAAAGGTGTTTTGAGCTGAAATGTGAACAGATTCATGGAATCATAGAAGAAATACAGAATTGTCATTTGGAAGGATTTTGAAGGTGGACTGTTGCCAACACTGTAATCGGGTCAACTGTGACTTTGTCTATATACCACTTGAAGCCTCTGTCGCCTTTGTAATGTCCATTCACGTAGCCGCAGGCCTCCCGTAGCCCCCTCTTTGCCAAACTGAAGAAGCCCCCAACCTCCCCTTACATGTCATGTGTTGTAGGCACATGCCCATCTTGGTAGCCTTGTCATCCACTCTCCCCAGTTTTTCAGTATCCTTCCTGATTTGTGACACCCAGAACTAGACAAAGAATTTTGGGATACACAGATCCTTGCCAGGCATCAAGCAGAGCCTTGATCTTCTGGCCACGCTCCTAATATAACCAATATACAGTTTGCTTTATTTACCTTGAGAGCACGCTGCTGCCTCATGTTTTACTTGGCATCCACTGTAACCCCTGGGTCTTTTCAGCAGTTAGTTTCCAGCCTGCATTGATGCTTGGGGTTATTCTGCCTTAGCTGTGGAACTTGGTGCTTGTCCTTATAGAAGGTCATGAGACTGCTGTTGATCCAGTCCCCAAGTTTATGGAAGGTGCCTCTGGATTGCTGTTTGGTATGCCAGCTGTTCCCCCAGATTTAGTGTTGTCTGCAGAAGATTACAAATGCATATCAGGGGATACTGGTTTTAAACACAAATTGCATACTTAAAATCTGCTGTTTAACCAGTCCAAAGAGACTCACATTTGACTTCTTGCTGCTAAGTAAGACAATGATAAACACTTCATGTCTGTGACTCTAGAAAAATGGGAAAATTCTGTATACTTGAAAAAACATTTAGGAGTATTTGTTAAGACTAGCATTTGCACTTGCAAGTGAACGTGGGTTACTGGCGCTAATTTAATGTAACTGAATAGAGGATAGCAAACTTTAATTTGTATACACCCAACAGACTTAATTCTGCAGAATCACATGGATGATGAAATACAGGTTCTCTGGTATAGCCTAAATAGTATATCAGCTTTTTCTGTGCTACATTACTTACGTAGCTGATGAGAAATGCATCGAGATTGACTTTCAGGAGGAATTAATGGGAAACTGTTTGGTACAGACCTCCCGGGCATTCACATGAGAGCCCCACTGAGCTTGCCATAGCTCCTGGCTTGTCTACGTGTCCCGTTTCCTTGCCAGCTAAGCAGGGGATAGTGCACGCTTTGAGCTTTCTTTGACATGAAACATCATGAGCCAGGCCATGTACTTAGAAGCTCTCAAGTCCCCCAGTTTAGTCATAGTCACACTCTGTCTGTTGTGGCCCATATCTGACTTAATTATAGAGATAAAAGCCCCTACCTTAATTAGGTTTATTTATCCCAATACATTGTGCTTTTACTTGTGGGGTTTTTGTTTGTTTGTTTGTTGTTCCCAGCTTCAGAAATAATTTTTTTTCAACCTGGTACAAAAGGAAGCTTTTCCAAGATCCATGAGTCTACACTAGCGGAGTTAATTGGTAGCATCTGCCACTATTTTTAACCCTCTAGAGCACCTATGGTGGAGGCCTGAAACAGGACAATGAAAAATTCTGCTCAGCTAGATCAGCAAATAATTCCTTTTGACAGAGGCATTTAGTACTTCTCTAGTGGGACAAAACTGCACTGTTTTTCAGTGGATTATCACAGTGGATCCTGCTCATAAGACAAAGAGTGAAAAAGAGTGGCAGGTGGAGAGTTGCATTTCCCGGGATATTTTAGATTCTTCAGTGACAGCAGAGTTTGTTAGTTCTCTCCCTTTGGGCCTTCCTGTGATCTTTTCCTTAGAGGAGTCCAGCTCTGATTACACATGGAAAGTGGTGATATAGAATAGGGAGTGCTTAGACTGAGAAGACCCAGCATTTAGATGAGACAGAGAAGGAGCTATGCATGTCCTGTCATCTGATGGATTGATAGGGGATTTGAAATTACCAGCAGTTACCAAACTACTACTTATTGTGCCTAGCTGCCTATTTCAATGGCACATGAGGAAGAAGACTTCTGTTTCTCTTGTGCTTACAGCTGAAAGATTAGCAATTTTCCTGTTAAATATTGCTTTAAGGATCAATTGCTGACTGTATTAATTAATATTACCTCAGTAACATTCCGTATGAGACTTTTGTTTGTTAATAAAATTGAGAGGAAGGATATTAAATCTGATAATGCTTTTTGAAAATGTGTATTCTTATATGCAGCTTCTGGAAGTAAATTAAATAGGCCAGCAACAAAGGTGCACTGATCTGTGCCTGCTGATACAGAAGCATCCTGGTCTTTTCCTCATTTCATTAAAACCTCAGCGTATCAACAGTAGTTAAAATTGACAGCAGCTTTTGGCTTGTGCATAATGCACACATTTATTCCATGAGATTTGTCTAAACTTTCCCCCTGTAATGTGTAACAACTTCAAAACTCTTCTCCGCTTCCACTTCCTTCCACTTTCAAGGGACCAATTATAATTGAGAAAATAAGGTTTCAGGAAAAAACATAACTGGAAAACTTTATAGGAAAGATTCTTTCCTCAGCTGTGGTCCCTTTGTGGCTGGTGTCTGTGGGAGATATACATGTTGACTGAGAGGAATTTCCTTGGTGCAAAACCTCTATAAACAGATGATACAGAGAGGACCGTGCTGCTTCTTAATGTTGGTGCAACATGTCTAGTGGAGGATGGGCTAGGGCACATCGTTGGGAGTTTTTCAGACTATTTACAAGACTGCTGCAAAGATTCTTGGTGTCTCTTGACCGTCAGCCAGTTCATAAATAACTCCTCAGTGTGCTCAAGTTATGCTAAAGGCTGCAGCATCCTTGTTACATGCAGGAGCTGACGAGGAAATCACCTCTCATAAAATCATGTTGGGTTTTGACTTCTCAGTGTCTCTGCCTTTTGAAGTATCACAGTGTTTCTCAGCCCTAATGGCAAAAGGACTAGCAGTCAATCAGTAGCTCAATTCTTCTACGAGTCCATCTGTTTTGGGTAGTTTAACAGCACAACTGCAGGTAACAGTGGTACAGTTCTCTGAGACAATGATAGAAAGTGGTATAAAATAAATACGATGAATAATCTGAAATACTGACTGACTTAGTGCAGTGGAAGTTTCTCAGTAGCTGAGTGGTTATGGACAGACTGCATAACACACATGCTCTGGATTTGAGGTGCTGGGTCCCAGTGTGGCATTCAGAAACCTGAGCCAGGAGTTTTGGTTGTCTAAATAAACAATGCCTGGAGAGTTTAAAGTATGATCAACTCCTGAGCTCAGGAGGAAACCACCAAAATTAATATGCATCCTGTTTTCTGATCAGAACAATTTCTCCCTTAAGCCCAGGGCCTGAAATTATTTTTTAAAGGTGAATGCCTGAACCTTTTCTACAAAAGTATGAACCTTCACACCTCCTTTTCAGATGTTAGTGGAGGAAGACATGCAGTCAGGTCATCACCTTCACCTCCCTTGGGACAGGCACACGTTTACCTAGGAAAGAGAATAGTCCAAGATTTTTCTCCAGCTGAAATTGAAGCTGTGCCCTCAAGAAGACCAGAAAACCAGGCCTAGTGGTAAGCGTTCATAGGCTATTAGTCAAGGCATGTTTTTTAAAAGGTGGAGGTGTTTAGTTCCAGCATTTTTCCCTGTGACTAATCTGTTTTATGCAATGACTGCTTATTATAAAACGTATCTCAACAGAAGAGGTAGATAGAAGATGTTTAAGTCCATGAAAAATATAAAAACCTGATTTGAGTATGTTTCTGGGAAATTGTGTTCAAATCCTTTCATGTAGAGGATGTAATTTAGTTTATTTTCATGTTTGGGCCAAGGTGCAAAAGACACTTTCATGTTCTTGCCATCTACTTTATGTTGGATGCTAGAGCCTTTCTTCAGGAATTCCTATGTTGCCTGTCTGTATGGAGCACATTCAGAGAAGGGCCAGAGATCCCTATAAGGCTGATACACGAATTTGGTTGTTAGGCTGCCTGAGAGGACTAGAAGAATTCTGGATTTGGGCTTAAGCTGAATGCATGTGGAACTTCAAAGGAAAAAACAGATTAAATTTCTCCAGAATTTGGTGACAAGTGGATGAGACCATGGGACGTTGGCTTCCTAGAGTCACCTCTGTGTATAAGCCTGATTTTTTTTTTTCTTCCCCTACAATTTAAGAGTCAGTCAAAATCTGCTTGGTCATCAGAGGGATAAATGTCTTTGAAAGTACAGTGGACACTCTTGATTTGGGGGCCATAACATTTGTGACTGTATCTACCCAGTTGTCACAGAATCTCACATCCCATGTCAAACACATCCCAAGGATTTGTTTGTCTTCCCCATCTGCTATTAGCTCTGCCCTTCATTCTTGAGACCTGCGGATTGTGTGCAGAGCCTGACTCCTTTCAGTTCCTGTCAATATGACTCTTTACTTAGTCTGAGAGATGGTTATTAAGCAGTGAAAGCAAAGCACTCTTCCACTTTGCAACACACTCAGATCCTGCTTGTGGGGGAAACAAATGAGTTGCAATTTAATGTAACAAGTGGCATTTTGCAGAAATCTTTAGTCTTTTAAAAAATAATTCTGTTTTGAACAAAAAAGTAAAATCTTGGTTGCCTTTTTTATTAAGCTTTCAACAAATACATGTGTCTTGGGAGCATTTCACTTGTTTTGGGGATGTTGTCCAAACACAGCTGTGTTTGTAGAATGGGAAATAATAGTTTAATTAAGAGTCATGAGATTTAAGACCGATAAAGTAGCCTTTTCTTTTGGAGATTTTTTTCCCCCCTGATTTTCACTGTCAGATTTTCTCTCCAAAAAACTATTTTTAGTGGATACATCTTCTCACTAATTCAAATGTTCATCATACTGGTTCGAAGAGTTGAGGCCTACAACATTTGGATTATGATTTTCCAAGTTGTGCATACGTACTGTAATGTGCTGCCTCAGAACATCAGCACCATGTTTACTGCACTGTCACCGTTGTATAATTTTTACTAAGTAAAGCTCTTAAATGCTGTGCAGAGGTTAATGATCACTTACAACTGCAGCAGTTATGTAGAATACTGGTGGGTTTTGTGGAAATCTTTCTGTAAAATAGAGCTGTAGTAAGCATTTTATGCTTAATATATGGCATTTTATGCACCAATTTAATTTTGCCCTCTGATTTTGCAGTTTTATGTCAGTCTTGCATGAAAACTCCATTGAATCCTTTTCCTTTAGAGAGTGTCTGAGCTGATCCTGTCACTGCAGCGTTCTTATTGATGCTCTACATCCTATGCATTCTTAAGTGAGAACAAATAAATGCATTAATAGGTAATTATTTATCACTGTGAGGATTAACCACAGATGTCTACTGATCTTAGTAACACCAGGTTTAAGGTAGTACACGACATCTTCAAAAACAAACTCTAGAGTACATTTTGCTCCTATAAGCTTGTACATGAACAATACTGGCAACTCTGGTTTTAATTTACAATATGTGAGCACCATAATCTGCCTGCATCATGCATATTGTTGATTTGGGGCCATTTTAGTAATTTGTGCTAAACTGCTAAATTTAAGGACTAGTGGTATCTGACAATCTCACAAGCCAGGAAGCAATGCTTTCCAGGATTGACTCAGTTTCCTTGGTAGCCTTCATTGACATCAGAGACTGTTAAAAACCTTTTCCTCCAAGGCATGAGGCATGACAGTTCTATCAGCACTTCTATGGTTAAAGGAAATTTTTGAATTACAGGTTTTAGTAACTGCCTTTTCAGGAGGAAAGGCACATTATTCTGTGATAGTCTGTCCCTCTCTCCCTTCCTTCCTTGGGACAAAAATACTTTGCCAAGAGTAACTTTAGTAGGAGAATACAGGCAACAAAGTACTTAGCACCATATGAACTTTTAACTGTAAGATATTTGTAAATGAAGGGGTTTAGAGTCAAGTATTAGACTTACAGCCAATCTCTTTCTAACCAGCCTTCAGTGAAAGTCAAACAATAGCTCAAATAACAAGTCACATCTATTATGAACTTGTTTGCACACACTCATCAAATCCAAACAGAGTATTTTCAAGGCTTTCATGCATAGTTTGTAATTACCATGTAGCTTGTAATTAAAAGTATTTGGTTGATTGGGGTGGTTTTTTTTTTTTTGTAATTTTGGGGAAAATTAAATGAAAACAAATTAAAAGCAAATTTTGAAAGTTCTCTGGAGAACAGCATAAACCACTGTTAAGACTTCAAATCTAAGTAATATATGCCTTTTGGGACATCATTAGGAAGTCCCTCAGTCTGACAAGATACAGAGGCTACAACTCTCAACTTTCAACCTTCTGCTGGGATAGAAAATTGGGGGAAGACAGCACAATGGAGGGAAAAAAGATAACTGTGGGGACAAGTGTAGATTGGCTGGTTTAGGATACATATCTTGTTGTCAAGAACAAAAACAGAACTTGTATCAGTGTTCTTGCATAACAAAATGTCTTTTCCATTAGGAAAACCTAATCTAATTTCATTTATTACTTTTTTCAAATGTGCGTCTGAGCTCTATTTTGCCAGTGATAGATGTATTATATTTATACCTGTATATAAAATGTAAAAGAATATAGTAGAAAGTGACCATTATCATTATATCAGGGTAAATATCTACTCTCCTTGTTGAGGTTTGTTGAAGTGCATTGCATGAGTCCAGTCATTCAATGTCTAGTCTTACAGGCATCAGAGCTAACATCCTAAGGGAATTACATCAGCACGAGTTACTGTGGTAGCAACTGGCACAGAGAAACTCAAGTCAGTAGCTGGACCATGAGAAAACGGGTTGTTAAGAGTGCTCTGATCAGCCTTGAATTTAAAACTAGCTGCTTGAAGATCCAGCAAACAAAACAATTTCTTAGCTTGGGAAAGGACTGGAGATTTCAAGTATCCATATTTTAAGAAGTTTTAAAGGACTTACCATTCAGAAAGATGATGAAGGTCCAGAGTTCCTTGTAGAATGGTATACATCTGCAGGCAGGTACAACAATTTCTATCCCATAATCACAAAAAGAGTAAAAAAGCAAAGAAAAGTTACGAACTGATAAAAATTCAGGGTTTTGGACAAGAAGTACAAAAACAGATTACATAAATTGTTAATTTTCACTGACAAATTAATTTAGTCTGCCAAGATACCTTTAAAAATGTAGCACTAAGTGAGTAATTATAGAACATCTGGAAACATCATTATGCTCTGTTATTAGGTCTTTTATAGCCTTTCCTTAAAGCTTCACAGCTTCTCCTAGATTAGTTGCTATTTTTCCACTGCTCAGGCCTATTTTATTTTCTGTAGTGGATTGCTCTTTGGGTCCTAATCATATACATTATGGCTTTAAAGATTGGAATAGCTGGTTTTAATTAAGTCCAGAGCCAAGAGCTGAAAGAGAATGTCAAAGTAAAGATCTCTGTATGCAAATCATTTCCAAAATTCCATTTGGCTGAATTGCCCACAAATTAATTAAAACAACAGCAAAAACAGTCTATACTTTTACAATTTTATTCCCTTCAGTATCTCACTGCATGTTAGGAGCTCCAAGTGTTTACACACACGTGAAAGACTGCCTACAAAAATACTCCAGTAAGAATGAAAAAGTTACTCACAGATAAGTAGTGACAGAATAAGGCCCTTATCCGAGTGCTTATCCTACAGAGATTTAGGACACAAATTAATTCCATTAATTTACAGATTTTATACTTGATTCTGTTAAAACGTGTTGAGGGATAGAAATGAGGAGGGAGTGTTACTAAACCACATCTTATAACTGAAGCAGCATTTTTGTCTCACCCGGTTTTTCTCACATCCCATACAACTGGTCCTCCAGCTGAGAGTCTGGTGGAGCACTCAGGATTGTTTTTCCTGTCTCTTTTGACTGAGCACCATGCAGAAGTGGATCACCTAGATTACCTCTGCCAGTCCTGCAACGCTGTGAATCCTCCTTGATACTCTGGCTATTACTGTGATTATTTTAGTAGGTGTTATGCGTTGAAGCCTATAGACCACGCCAAGCAATTCGGTGCTCTGCGTTTATGATATATACAACCTTATCAGAGAGATTTGTAGCATCTCATGAAAAATTAGGTCATTAGGGATATCAGATATCACTTAATACAACCTTCTGTGCCAGCAGGGCTAACACTGAAGCTAGATAACTTTTTTTTTGTTTTTTTACATTGGGGGTGGTTTTTTTTGAAAAAGTAATTTCGTTTTTCCAAGGCAAATTTGAATTTAAATTGCAGTGTGAAATTTATTTTGCTCCATTAGATACACCTGTTTTTGCTCAGTGATTAGAGAATAAATCTATGAAAGATTCTGGCACTAAAAGATATATACTTAATATATACTGAGTGTAGTACCCATCTGTTGCTGAAATCTCTCTCATTGCTCAGAGTGGTTCTTGAGATTTCTTTCTCTTGTTTTGTCACTGAACATTTCTTTAACTTGCTGTCTACTGTGGTTTTAAATCCCTGTACCTACTCCCATTCCATTGGCGCTGAGCAGATTCTGACTCAGTAAGCAGTTTGAGCATAACTATGCACCAGGTTTTCACTTTCACTTTGTATTTGCCTAATAAGGAAGTTGGAGCAGCAGTAGACTGAACAATCCTAAATGTTAGAAAAAATATATAAACCTGAGCAACAGCCCAAAGCAAAACCTCACCAGTTTACTTTCAAGGTCAGTTTCAAGTTTACATGTAAGTAAACTTGTTAGAACCTAACCATCTGCACACTATTAGGTGCGTATTTAACAACAACAACAAATAAAGGTAAATAAAAAAGCTGTCAGATTACTTTTGAACATTCAGACAGCTCAAAGGCTCTTTATGTGGTAATGTTGGCACAGCTCCTAAGTGACCAGATGGAATTTTATTAACACTCAACAGGACAAGGGCTGAGATGTTGTTTCTTAACTTACTATATTTGAAACGCTGGTTGAGAATGTGTCAGAAAGCTTGATATTTTTTCCCTACTACACAAAATTACACACATACCTTCTCTTAATGCAAAGATGTTGACTGCTTCAGAGGTTCTAATTTCTGTAAGGTGGGTAAGAAAAGAGATATGAGATGTATGGTAATTTAAATAATACAATTTTTTAGTGAATTTTAAAAAGGTGGTTTTATATACACAATTAGTGTTCATATAAAAGCAGAATTTAAAAACAGACTTTTTAATAAATAGACTTAAAGGATGTATTTTTATAAGAGAGAACAAAAAATATCTAAGCAGGAAAATAACCTTGATTTCTGGCATCAATAATCACTGACAGTTGTGATGTCAGATTTTCCATTTTAGGACACAGGTAAACATATAAAACCATGTGAATTTATGTGAATCCTCCTTTTATGGCATCATTTATTTTCGGTAAGAAATATCTGAAAACTGAAAATTTCTATTGCCTCTGGTAAACCGTCGGGTGACATTCAAACTAGGCCGCTTAAGAAGCAAGATCTCTAACACAGTGTGGTCTTACTGTTTGCCCTGTGCCTTGTAAGTGCTTCCACTCCATATTCAGTGTTTTTCAGGGAAGTCATGATCACTAGAAATGCACTGTGTGTTTCGTAACATCTGTCAGAAGAACACTGATGTGGCATACAGTTAGAGTTAGCAGTACTAATTTTGAGCGTGGGTACCTTATTCAGGCAAAATTCTCCCTGTTGCTGGTGAAAGATGAGTCTGAAGGCTTTGTACAGAATCAGATCCTGTATTTGTTCAATCACTCAAACTGGTAGCCTAAGTCTAGTTATGACAGATATTGTACTGTGGGCTTGTCTTTTATAATTTATATGTAATTACTCACATAGCGTAGGCCAAAAACCAGATCCAGAGCCTGTGTTGAAGTCAATGAGAGTTTTTCTCAGCTGCTTCTTCAGGACTGTTGCCAGTCCTGGAACTTTGTATACTTAGCCTTGTATTGGCTGATTTCTGTTTATTTATTTATTTTTCTTATAGCCTAATCTCTCTTTATGCCTTTCATGTAGGAGAAGATGATAGGCCTAGTATTGTTACAAGAGAAAAAAGTAATTTTAATTTGTTTATTGAAAAAGCTAACAGTAGTTTAACCTTGTTATATAGATTAGGAATGTATACTTCACGTCTAAGTCATTGTCCCACATTATAGTACCCTGCAAATGTCCATTCAGAATAATGTCTGGTGCTAAATACATGTTATTTTGTTGCTTAAGAAGCCACATACTTGGAAAATGTGAGGTGAATTGAGAGCCCCATTAAATGATGCAAGGAAAAAAATGAGTGTTTATTCTATTAAAGGAACTAATTTAAAGGAAAATTCAAGAACCTTTTAGGTAAATGCTGCTTCTTTGTGTAATGTCTAGATTAGCATTTGTCATCTGTATAGTCAGTTAACTTGAATCACATGATGGTCAAGATTTTTAGGCTAAGTACAGTCAGAGAAGGTTATACACAGTAGTGCAGGCAAAGGTCCTACCAGAGAAAAGTTCAAGCTGGAAGAGCTAATAATTTGAAATTTACTGTTTCTAGATGGCACTATTTATGTAGATTAATTTTCTTCTGTTTGCTTTCTGTCACCTGTTCTCTGTTCTTGCTATCTTGCCCAAGTGTCTCTTGCTTGCTAGATTAAAAACGCTTCAGGCAGAAATCATCTGGAGGGGCAGAAGAGGAAGTCAAAAGAGAGAGAACAAAAGAACATAATAAAACAGATATCAGGAATGAAAAAGAGTCAGAAAAGAGATGCAAGCCCTGCTAGCTGCAAGTGTGCATACACACCTGCACACATAAGCTTTTATTTTCTATACTTCTGCTCTGTGTGGTTATTTATGTGTAATATAGCATTGTGGGGAATTATAACATTGATTATTACTAAGGTTACCACTTCATTTACAAGATTCTGTTTCAGTCATTTACAGATTCTTCAGGAAGAGTTATATTCTATGCCAAGTGCCTGCTTAAGGCTGTCCATTTTAATTTATTAGGTGGGTGTGTGTTTTAATCTTAAGCAAGAAACAGATTTGTGCTATTGTCTGAAGTATCAGTAATCATTTAAGAGACTCTTTTGGTCCTGTTGTTTTTCCCCACAATTTTTTTTTCTCTTTCTGTGCATAGGACAGGCAGTACGTTGTACAACCTCTCATGTTGTAGTACTTGGAAACCA
The DNA here is from genome assembly GCF_000691845.1 of Merops nubicus. Classification (NCBI taxonomy): domain Eukaryota; kingdom Metazoa; phylum Chordata; class Aves; order Coraciiformes; family Meropidae; genus Merops; species Merops nubicus. The sequence continues at coordinate 24,167 of NW_008590225.1, forward strand.
TATCATAAATTAAGGAAGGGTGAGCATGCAGAGAGGAGAATTGGTCTGACAGTTAATAGTTGAATGATCCCACAAAGAACTGGATCCCTCCCATGACACACAGTTCGTGTAGGAAAACACAGTAGGCAATTTTTAAACCAAATATATCCCTAGTAATCTCTTACCATATCTCATGCTTTCTTGATAGCTATCCATGATGTGCTGCAGTCTGCTTTATAGAAGTGCTGAGGATAATTCATATCTGCATCTGAAGACTCCAAAGGAATCCAGAATGTGCAGTAATTCTGGAACCTGAAAATTGGAAGCTCTCTCATGTTGGAAACCCCAAATTCCCACACAAACACTTTTGACCTTAAATTTTCCAAGTTTCAGTTCTCCCATTCATTCACATCGTATATTGATTCCGTCTTAAATTATAAATGCCTGATGAAAGCAAGCACATTCATATCTTTGAAACACTATAACAAAATGTAATGATACTAACTTTATAATTGCCAATGAGAAATGAAGTAATCCTTCAGAAGAGGATTTTTTACTAGTATATGGTAAATAAGACTACAACCACATGCCAAAAAGTAGGGTAAAAGAAGACGTTAAGTAGCTGTTCTCTGACAGAACATTTGTCCTGGAAGGTATTTCAGGATTCATCATGTGTACATTTTGGCATGCTTTGTATTATAGGGCAGATATTTTATGTGGTCAAATATATGCAGGTTGACTGAATTCTGGAACTTTCTTTGGTTTTAATATCTGACTGTGCAACCTATTATTGCTCTAGCAATTTTTTTTGCTTAGTGCATGCATATACTATGTGTGTTTATGTGTATATACACCTCTATCTCTAACTAAGACAAAGGAATTATGGAGATCTTGTAATATGGAATACGTGCAACTTTTGCACAGAAACATATATTACTTATTTGGCGGGGTTTACATTAGTATTTGTTTACATCTAACTAACTTAAAGAAATCATGACAAGCATGTATATAACTGGGGGTGAGGGTGGGGAATAAGTTGAAAATGCTGGATGATGAGCAAAACAAACAAAAAAAATCATTGAGATTGGTTTTAAAAGTCATTATTTTGTAAAGGATAACCCTTTGAGTTGTTTCTGTTTGCTCTTGTAATATCTAGTTTATATTTTTATGTTGTTTTTTCCAAATGTGAAAAATGTATACTGAAAAATGAAACCTGGTATTCTCAGGTATTTGAGACTGAGAGTCATGCCTTTGGAGAAATACTGGATAACACATAGAATCATACCTTAGACTGTTTTGCCCATATCAGAAACTGCTGCATTGAACTTTGATTTTCCTCTCTATTCAAAATTCTGATGCTACTTTCCAGGAATGCAGGTACCCTGAGTAGTAATCTGGAGAGATAAATCAGTTAAAGATTGATCTTTAAAAAACTTTCTAAAAAGCAAGGGAAAAGGGTAAGATCTAGTCAGTAGGAGGATTATGAGGAAATTAACTGTGATATGCATGAATTTATGAAATAAATATTTTTCTTCCATTCAGCATCCAAACCATTTTTCTCTGAAGTTTGTCTAATTGTGATACAACACATCACTTAAGATAAAACAAGCCTCATACCTTCTTTATTACCAGTTGTATAATGGAGCATTGGATGAAACAACTGTCTGCAACACTGATTGCAGACAATGTTGTGTGCTTTCTGCTCACTAAGGACCCAATGAGAATTTAAAAGGGTTTTGTCTGTCACAAGTCCCAGCCTGTGTTTTCTGTTATGCTCTGCATCTCTCCTCAGTGAAATTAGGCACCTGGAGAAAATAAACTATTAAATAAAATGAAAATGTATGAAATTAAAATATATAGTTATCTGTAAATTAAATGTAATTTTTTATAGACTGGTAGCCATCTTGTATATGATTTTGTCAACTACTGCTAGTAATAAAGTAGCAGAAAATATCTTTCCATAAACTGAGAACCATATATCTTCTTTAGCTGAAATAATTACTTTTTCTATTCATTAGCTGATTTTTAAATGAAATTAATCCAGTACAGATTCTCTTTATCAAACAATAACTTTCTTAGTTTTTTTATAAAAAAAAGTATTTCATCCTTCTGTTAGGGCTTGTTTTAAGTTAGAGCCTTTAGGGCTTTTTGTAAATCTGGAAAAAGTGGTTACACTGATTTCACTGAATTTTTATCAGTTTCTTTAGACCTTAACATAATTCCAGATCTTCAGTGTTTAATTATGAAATATAATGATACCTAAATCTGTACCACATTTTCCTAAGGCACAGACAAAAAATCTTCAAAGATCCTGAAAAATCTGAAACATCATTCTTACACTCTAATCTTTGCAGCTTAGGTTTTAAGTAATAAGGAAAGGATTATTAGCACACAGGAGCCAATTACAGCATCTACAGATCAATATACCTTGCAATAGTGTAAATATGCTTATATTAGTATCTATTACTTTTCTGTGACTACGGTAAAAATAATACACAAAATTATTTTCAAAGATCTCCCATTTCCCCCAAAGCAAACAACCAAAACAGAAAGTAAGAAAAAGTAATTTTTTTCTGCTTATCTCCAGGGTTGATCCTTTTAATTGTATTTACAGGCATGTTATTGAGGGAGATCAAAAGTAGGAAAAAAAGCCCAATAACACCACAACACTCTTTTTGCTAAAAATTAACCAGCATTCTACAGCAAAATGAAAACTTTTCATTGGCAAGAGATTCCAAGTGAACTGAATGCTAGCTGATTTTGGTTTGTTCGGGTTTCTATATTGATTTTAGATACAAACTAAAAAGTTGTTAGCATGTATAGACTAACCTGATAATTATGAAAAAAAAATTGGGTGGCATACTGCTCAGGTGGCAATGAGTCATAGTGTGTTAGTATTTTCAGGTAATAAAAATGAAGATCCATGAGAGATCAAGGTGTCAGAGGAACAGATGCTGAAGCAAATGGATAAATGAGAGAGTAACAAGTCTCTAAGACCAGATGGTATATATCTAAGATTCAGAAAGTGTTTAAGAATGAAGCAGCTGAACTGTTAACAAAAATAGGCACTCTCATTAAAATTAGTTACTATGCTGGAAAAGTAGAGCAAATGTACCTAAGTTAAAAACAGGTTGCAGCAGGAGCCCTGCAGTTAATGAGCTACCAGTATTTCCCTGTAACTAGTAAAATCAGCTGAGAAAAAAAGTTAAGCCACCTCAGTGAACATGGTAGGACAGAAACAAACAAGCAGGATTTCTGGTAAAAATTTTTTTAAAAAAGTTCCTCTCTGATTAAGATGTCTGGATTCATGGATTTAAGTGTTATTTTTATTTAGGGCCAAGATCAGCCTGGTGACATCTTTAGCACCAAAGATGCAGATGACAACACAGGAGTTACCTTTCTGGCTATGGAGAAACCACAGAACCTGAAATCTTTTCCAGCTTGCTGGATCCAAACAGATGGCCCAGTAAAGTCCAAACACATCTGGGGAGATTTGTTTGGCCATCTTCTTTTCTTGGTGAACCAGAGCACTGAGGTGCAGTGTGACAACACAAATCCCATACAGGCCGCTGTAGCCAAAAGTCAGTGCAACCATTTGTCCGGTTTCTCACAGGGAATGACCAGGAGCTGATGTCTGGGAAAACACTGGGAAGGGCAGAGGCAAGTACAGGGTGATGTTCTCCCAACTTCCCGTAATCTGATGTTGAGGAATTTCCTAAAGCACGATTGCAGAGACTGTAGTTTCCTCATAATTTTTTTTCTAATGGAATACATGAAATTAGTCTGTTCATAGTTCCAGCCTCTTAACAGTTTCAGTGTGTGTGGTGTGAAAATATACTTTGTTCTCTTTAAGTTTGTAATTTGATTGTTTCATTTTGGTATTCTTAGTAGTTGTGTTAGGAAAACCAGTAAATATTAGTTTTCTTTTCATTAGTTTTATGCATAATTCCATACATCTAGATAATTTTTTTATCCTCAGGTATCTTTTATTTGAATGAAGACTCCTTGCCTATTTAACTTCATAAGAAGTAGCTGTTCCTTACCTTTGGTCAGCTATATCTGTGCCTTTTCAAGGTCTGCTGCATGTAATTTGCAGCACGAGGAGCCTCTTAAAAATGTGGGTGCCCAGTAATTATTTTGCAGTGGCAAAAGAATTTTCTATTTCCTGTTCGTTTCCCAACAGAGCTGTTGATCTTCAAATTGTCATAGACCATTTGACCTGGTCCATCCTTACCAGGTCTCCTGGTTGTGCATCCTGAGACAGTTTAGATGACCTCCTGCTGGGGATAGCCCCAGGCTGCCTGCACACATCTTGTGTGCAGAGAAGAACCAGCACCTTGCGGCTCATGCTGCACCCGTGGGCCCTGGAGAGATGCTGTGTCTCTCCAGGACCTCAGGGGAACACAGGGGTGCTTCAGACTCCCCATTCCACCAGTGGTGTAACCCACAGAAGCAACATCTCTAAGGACCAAAGAGGAATCCTGTGCTAGGTTGTCACTTGGAAAGGTTATGTACAAAAGCACAAGTGTGGCCAGTGAGGCTAAGTGAGAAGAACCACCTGCAGATGTAACCATCATGGCTACAGTGCCTGTTTGTCAGCTTTCAGATATGTGTTTGTTAGTGCCTGGAGATCCTTTTCTGACATCACTGACTGAACAACACCTGCAGAACAGAGTCTGTAATTCTCATGTGGCCTAAATTTCCACAGCAACCAGGCACAAGAGGGCCTGGTAAGGAAAGAGGGCAATTGCTTACTTTGATGGTGAGCACCTCTGTCTCCCAGCTCTGGCCTGCAGTGCCATTGTGTAGCAGAGAAGCAATATGCAGCACAGCTTCGCGTAGCACATGCAGGTCCATCTCCTGTCTGTGGCAGGCACTTGCTATTCCAGTCTATGTTAGATGTGGTTCACACGGAGGTTGTCCCAGTTGTGTCCTGGCAGCATGTCCATGCCACATTTGCAAGGACCTGCTCTCAGCCAGGCCTGTTTGTCACTCATGAGAAGAGTAAAATGCTGTGGGAATCCATTGAGTCATACTGGACTTTCTTTGTGATTAGAGGAGCACGGTTACTTGTTATTTTTAGGAGATAATAGCCAGCTATGTTTCTCCTGGCATTACCTATCAAAAATTAATTCTTACCGCCACCTCTGACAGCATATATCTACCTTCTGATCAGATGCCAAGTTTCACAATTTCCTGGCTGGGTTAAGAACAGAGAGTCATTTCTAATGACAGATTTGGGTGGTTTGACAGAAAACACCGCACACTTGGGAGCACTTGAGGGCAGCTGCTGCAAAGAAAGGAGGGTAGGGAATATTTTTTAGCAGTGGCCAAAACATGAGGACAAAGTTCTTTTGTCCTCAATAAATTGTGTATATTTGGGATATTTTACGTGTCTAGATAGGTAAAGCTTGTATGGGATTAGGTATCTTCCAACAAGGTATCCAAGGGGAGTCATCTTAGCTTTTCCTTATGCAGATTCAAGAAGGACCCATCCTGTGCATTCCTGTCAGCTTATTCAGTGTCCTGGACTCTCATAATTTTTGACCAATGCTCTATGCTTTCTTTGGGGAAGGGGCATCTGGGGTCTTTAAAGAGCAAAGGCGTGCTGCAGATCTCACCAGTTGCTCGGCTTCCTGCCGCAAAAAGTGGTTCAGGCCAAATATGCCTACTCTTCAGGCAGCCAGCTTCAGGGTGAACAAACCACCACCCCTCCTTCCCCCTAGGAGGTTATCAAGGTTGAGGCAACAACTTGGTGGTGTTACATACCCCAGGGCTCCTCGGGCACCCCAACTAAGATTGTGCATAGAGGGCTCTGCTGGTGGCATGGGGACTGCAGTAGAGTAGAAACACAGGTGGTACCGAAAGAAGCGAAGGTTGTGGGGTAAGGATAGCTGGAGAGTGGAATGCTGCCCTAAATTTATTACCCGTCTGATCTTTGTTTCAGTTCATAGGTTCTCAAATAATAAAACCTCAGGAATCAATTTTAGTCAAGAACTGTGGTGAGTCAGTGGTGGATTTTCCATATAGGTTAGTTTGTACTGAAATTGTACAAGTTATAGTCTGTACAAGAAAATTAAGTAATTTCTGAAATTTAGTCCATGTAGATGTACACACTTAAATTTTTAAGCCAGTTATGCCATTATAACACAAGGAAGTGCATAAAATGGCATCATTCCTTTTGCTCAGTTTGGGGTCTTGCTGCTTTCTGAGAGGCAGTGGAACAGACTCAAAGGGCTCCGGGGCTGACAGAGACACCATCCCTGTAATAGCAGAACTGCTTGGACTTCTTTTATCTGATCAGCCTGTTTCAGAATATCCCATTTCAATATCTATCAATTTTGAATTCCTTATCTGTAAAATTGCATGTATAATGTAATAGTTCCTGTAATAATAACAGTATACTAGGTGTCAATCAAAAGATACAGGACATCTGAATGATATATTCAAACAAAGTCTTATTTTTTAAGAAAATATCAATACTGGGAAAAGATTACAAATTCTATAAAAATAAACTGTCCAGACAGAAGCTATCCATCCAAATGCTCAGTAAAACATTCTAAATAGTTTTTTTTTAACACCAGCCTTAGAAGATGGCTTTTTATGTACCTTAACTTTTCCTGTGGTTTGAAGATGATGTGAACTCAAGGCCAAGTTAGCACGTTGGTTCTTGTCCACAGAAGCTGCATCCCGAAATACACTGTTGGTACCTTGTAAAATACCTTGCAGCCTAGCCAGCATTCCTGTGCTCCCAACCCTGAACAAGGATGATCAGCTACCAAATTTTTACAAGTTCAAAGAGCAGTTCATCTGTATAAGACAAATTAGTGACTGAAAATAGGAATGAATCACAGAAAAGCTCTCAGAAAAAAAAGAGCATGGTGAAATGAAATGGAATATTAAAACATTTACTTATGGTAATTTACAGAGAAAATTAGTCAGAAAAGTGCCTGCACAAGTGATAGCACAAGTTTGCAAGAGATGGTAGTAATGCTGTGCCACCAAAAGCAATGTGGACCACTGCAGTGTTTAAACCACCCCAGTTTTATGAGTGTTTGCACAGGAGGAGTTACCAGGGAAAACAACATGTAGCAGTAGGTGGAATGTGCCAGACAGGTCTGACAGCTCTGGCCATCAGTTTGTATCATGAGGATATATGGGATTATGGTCTGTGGGATTCAGAGCTTTCTCTCCAGATAAGAGAACCAGCTCTTCTAAAAGCAATCTGGTAAACCAGGTGTAAGTATGAGCAACTCCCTGTGCTTGGGGTCTTCAGCTAAATGGTTGATACTTCTTTTAAACTCCTGACTTGAAGCCTCACAAATTCACAACCTGATACCAGAGAGCTGAGCTAATCTGTTACAGGGAACATTACTAGCCTTATTTTTACCTTTACCATCCCGATCTTGCCCCCTTAGATCTTCCCAACTAATGTGAGCTTTCACATGACCTTGCATATTGGTAAGATGTACTCACGTGTCCCTGACATTCAGCCAGAAAGATTCCTTGTAATGTTTTTATCCAACGGGGTTTTATCTCTGAGAATCTGATCGGCCTATGCAGTAACAAGCCTCCTGGAAATATTTTCTGTAGGAAGAGAGCAGTAAGCAGGAGATGATCACAAGAAAACAATGGGAGTTTGTACGTGGGAGGTATCTGCAACTTCTTACCTAAATGACAGGTTCAGAAACTGTAGAAGTCAGGAAGCCTTGTGTGATTGTATGATGAGAGCCCACTGGAACTCTACAGCACTTCCTCTCTGATTATGCCTGTCAGTATCATCTTAAACTATAAGGTTTTGTTCTTTTCAGAAAAAAAAACAAAAACAAACCTTTGAATCTGTTTAAGATGTATTTGCATATGTTGAAGATTCTCAGGTTTTGGAATTAAATGTGTCTTTCAAGGTATTGACTCTGCTTAGAAAGGAGAAAGCCCTGGCTTTGGCAGAAAAGAGTCAAAATGGGCAGATAAAAGTCTTTCCTGAGGACTGTTTCTTTTCTCTGTGCCTGTGGCCTTCTGACATTGTACCAGGAGGTCTGTTGTTTCTACAGTATTCCTACTTAACATTTCTTCTTTTGCACAGGAGGAGTAAATCTCAAGCTGCAGTAAGTTTAGAGTTGTAGGCTTGTTAGAAAATCAAGGATTATTTATTTTAGAAACACTTTATGGATATGGTTTCTGATTTAATTTCTAGTGTTTTTAAAGTATTCGTAGTATCCAGTCATATCTAGCTAAATGACAATTTGGCATATATTGCAACATAGTTTTGTAAGACATTTTAAAAACAACATGGCATATGATTGCCATGCATGTCCATTGATTCTTGAAGTGTGTGTCTGAGGTTGAAGTTAAACATACATGTATGTCAATGGGATGTGCACATGCACAATACCATGAAAAATTGAGTTGTTTGTCCTTGGGAATGAAATAATTAGATAGATAGTCACATTTGAAAATTTTACCTAAAATGCATTGTTCTGCGTATCATGGGCAACTGTGTAGTATTAAAATAGTGGACTTTCCCCAGAAAAACTCAACCTAGCACTGAGCAGAAATGGGAGGTAGGAAGAAAGACTGGGGAGACCGTGCTGACTCTATGGCACATTCTGACATGGCATGAAGCAGAAGAAATTACAAATATTCGAGGTAAAGCACTCACCTCATTTCACTGTAAAATGAAATAGTAAGTGGGAACTAGTGATTTATTTGACACATGCAAGGTAAAAGAGGCAATAAGAGAGAATAAAGGCTGGGTGTGCTCCTTCATAACAATAGCCTCTCACATAGTACGCAGAAACTGGTATGAAGGTGAATTTCTTACCTATGGATTTTCTTCTTCCACGGAATGTGGGAATGGAATGCCTGGTTTGTATACATACGTAGTAGCTTTAGTCTTCTTACTATAAGTGGTTGCTACAGTTTCAAAGCAAAGTGCATGAGTATACAAGGAGATGAGATGCCTGTAGGATGGAAGAGAATTAGTGCTATATTAGCAGAAAACTGAATAGAGGAATATGAGATGGAGGTGGGTGAGGGGAGTGTAAGAGGAGAAGGAGTGCACAATGTGAAGTTGTAGTGCTGGCCATTGGGTACCCCGCACCTGTGTCTTTTCACAAATTCAAGTGATATTTCCTGAATCATTTATTTAAGCAATATGATTTTGCTACTGTTGGTGAAGTGTCATTCAATAAGTGTGCTGCAGTAAGCCTGATAGATTGTAACATAAATCAGTACAAAGGAAAATGTTTGGCTTTTTTTTTCTTGGTAGCTTGTTCCAGAAGGTGTCAGTTCAGCACGGTGAGGAGAGATGGTAGGGAGAGAGGTTTGAGATCTCAAGGAGTACAACCAAGTGCAGTTGCCCCAAAGGATTTTACAGAGTTTTCTGCACACTACTGGCTTGCTGCATTTAAGAAGAAATGGGATTCCTGGCTATAATGTAACTAAGAACATGTTAATTGCTGAATAGAGAAACTGTCTGATAAACAATTCTATGATTAATTTCATACCTAAATACTGAGCGCTTCAAAAATGACACATCTTACCTTTTTCTATATGGGATATTGAACTACAAAGGCATATGCTAATAAAAAATGGAAGTGGGGCAAAAGCCATAGCTTTGGCAGAGAAATCAGTGCAGCTCCAGGAGGAGTGAGATTCTACCGCCTTTGTGGGGTGCCTGCTGACTCTGCTGGACCACCAGTGCCTCAAGGACAAATAAAGGGAAGTTCTTTCCATGTCTCCTTTCCTTTGCACCATCCCGTATGTGGGCAAGCGAAGAGGAGGCAGAGCACAGCAGCTGCTGCCAACTTGTCTGTGAAGGGGGCTTCCTACACTGGTGTGAAGCTGTAAGGCAGCACTGGCTGCCTTTCAGGCTCAGAGATGCCACTGGTGCATTGCAAAGAGACTGTACCCCTACAGTTCTTCAGGGCTTGGGTCAAGGCTTTCTGATTAGTCACTGGGGAACAAGAGACAGCCAGACACTATTTAAATACATTATTTGTTTTGAGTAACACTTTCTGCTTACTGACAGAGTTGGCATGGAAACTGAATCAGCACTCTTTTATTAAAAGGATAGTCCATTCAGAGTGAGGTTAGTCATCAGGGGACAAACCAAAGAGACTTGGGCTGCAGCTGCTAACACTTAAACCTTGCTCGTGAATAGTCAGAACTTTCAAATTGGTAGCAGTCATATTACCCCAGCTTCTAAGGGAAAAAGCGTGCATCTGTTGAGAATTACATTGTGTGGTTTGGGTGTTGTGTTGTTTCATAAAGAGGGAGCAGTTATTTAATTATCTGAAATCCACAACAGAACTTTCTTATTTCTAGAAGATGCCTTATGTTTTTATGGATCAGTTGAATTTAAAGAGTTAACACAGTTCATATAAAGAGTGGCACTTGTAACATTGTAGTGGAAAATGTCATACTACTTAAAAGGCTGTAAGCTTAGCACTAGGTATCTGTGAATGTATAGCTAAGATGGAAGCCTACACAGCATGCAGAAAATAGCATTTTCAAGTCCTTTCCCTTTATTGATGAAAGAAAATTCAAGATATACTTGCTTCCATAATTTTTCTTTCTTTTTTTTTTTCTTTTTTTTCCTTCTCACACAAGGATGGAAGAAAGGAAATGGCTGCTGGTTTTCTGCACCAACTAGGCTGAGAAAATATTGATGGCTAAATTGCTGTTCAGTGGCATTTCATAAAGTGCCTGCTGGCGTCCTGTTCTCAGAGGCAGAATGATAAATGTATATTTAAATTTGAAAAGTTTAATTTCATCTATAACCTTCGACTCCTGGACTTTTGTGTCCTGAGAATACAGACCCTACATGCCTTTTTCATTGATACAGTATCATGTTTACTTTACAGTAACTATTTACATTCAAAGCTATAGTGCTGTTACCAAATTGATGAGGACACTGATTTCTCTTTTCGTTGTGTTTACCAAGCAGATAATCTAAGTGATGCCCTGAAAAAGCTGAAGATAACAACCACTGACAGCACAGCAGATAGCTTGGAGGGATGCTTGGACTGTCTGCTTCAAGCTCTGGCACAAAACAGTAAGTTGTGTGGACCTTTCAGATTTTAAAGCATATAACGAGATCAGTGAATTAAAATGGAGGTAGTAAAATGTGTCAGCAAGACTGACTCAAGCAGTAGACTGTTGGATTGCTTTTTTCTGGGTTTTGTTCTTTTTCACCTATCTTTTTAACATTCAGGTAGCACTGAAGACAGTGACAGTATATACCTGGATATTTGGAACACCTGTAATCCAGTCCTTTTTCCAACCTGATGAAGTAGCACAATTACTTTTCCAACTGATTACTCAAGAAAGAAAGATCAGGGATGGATGAATAAGCCTGATAGGATGGGGAGAGGGATATGGGAGCTACTTGCTATTTCTGGTTAAAAGAGCATGGTTTCCTATTTGTAATGTAGTTCTCCTCATACTTCGGATCATGTATTTCTTCTTTCCAGTAGTTTCAATTAGTAGCAATAGGCTGAATATCCAAAGATGGTCCAAATTGGACATGTGGTATAATAACAAAAATAACTTAAGAATGGAACAAGATGTCTTTTTCACCAAAAGCTGTAGAATGTGTGTCCCCACTCACAGTAGGCAGAAAGGTATGGTCAACGAAGATGACAGCTTATAAGACTTTTCCAAGCTTAACTTCCTTAGTGCTTCAAATGGTGGCAGAAGAAAAATCTGTAAAATTTCAGGTCAAAAAACTTGTCAGGATAGATACAAGCCATGATTAGAAATTCTTTATTTAAGAAAAAAAAGTTAGCCCTTTGTAAATATCAGTACACTCAAAAGTACTTACTATTAATAAGTCTTGTTTCTTTCCTTTGATGGTGTTCTGTAAATCACAGCCTTTTGGCTTAGCTGGTGTAAAATACTTCATGAGTGTTTTCACAACAGAGTATAAGCACCATCTATATCAAATCAAATGCGGATTATAACGGTCTCTGAATTTCATGGTAGTGGATTTTTAATTCTGATTATTTTGCAAGGAGATCTCAGCCGGGAGGTAATAAATATTCAGGGTTTAGATCAACCTGTTTTTTGAAGATGCTGAATCATTTTTCTTGTGGGTTTGTTTATAAACTTACAACTGGATTTGTTATTTCCAGTACTTTGAAGTCTAATACTTAAATGATAGGTACTAAAAAGAAGATGCTATAAAAAATGACAAAGTGTAAGTAACAGAGTTTACTGTTTTGCCTATGAAAGTCACATACATATGTCACAGAACGTGTTTGGCAGATTGAAAATAATTTTGACTAATGTACAGCGAACTGACCAATGCTTTCCTGCAGCAAGATAGATTCTCTTCCCTCTGAGTCTAGGACTTAACTCCTACTTCCAGAATCTTTTCTCTTCTAGTCTCATAGTTGCCAGATCAGATAAGCAAATTATTAGGATTTCAACCTCTCTCTTTTGGGCAGTTTTACAAAATATATATAATCTTTACATAATCTATAATCTTTCCGCTATTTACCATGTTGTGTGTAAGTCAGTAACATGACTATAACCCTGCTGAACTGCTATACGATATGCTTCTCCATGTATTTTCTGTTGTCCAAGATTGAGGGCAACTAAAATAGCTTACTGAAAGTTAGATGGGTTAGATAAGTCAGTCTTTTCAACAGCTTTGCTGATGATTTAGGTGCCTGTATGTCAGTTCCCCTGCAAGTGAATTGAATCAACAAATAGATTTAGAATCAGCTTCCTAAATGCTGCAGTCTCCGAGTTATTATTACTGGGCTGCCAATATGACTGTCCTTCCTTTGACCAACCAACCAATGAATGTCCATTCTTATCCATCCAGTTAACATCTTAGTATGGATTCGATGACTGATTTTTAGTTACAGTGTGTAATATCATGTATGTGGTATATCTGTGACATCATCTAGATATGGAATACACTGCCTCTGTGTCTGTGTATAAATGATTGTAAAATAATTAGAGATCATCTTTTTTTATCTAAAACTACATTTTAATTATAACATAGAAATAATTTAAATAAGATTTCTCATATAATTATTCTGCTCTCATTTAGTATATTCCTATCTGTATGATTGTATTAAAGAAGTATACATTCTGATGTATACATCATATTAAAATAACACTAGAAAAGTAAGCCATGCAAGGGATAGAGTTTATTTTAAAAGAATTTTTTAGGACTGTGATTTCCTTGGGAATTCATGGTGGCATCATAAGTCACAGAATTTAAAAGTTTTACTTAGTTTATTTATTGTAGATAAAAGTATTATTTTATCTTACATAAAATTTAGTATATAACTAATACACTAATGCAACCAACTCCCATCTACTGCCAGCCAAAACTGGCAGTTAAACCCAGTGTTAGTACAACGTTGAGATTTTTAACAAAGGAAATAATATTTCCACAACTTCAGTTTGGGAATATTGCATGCACATATGAATGTTTCGGAGGCCATTGCACTGATTTGAATTGCTACCCTTGCATGCAGCGTAGGGTTGTGGTTGCTGCAGACATGTAACTTCAATTCCTCAGTCTCTAACAGTACAGTGACAATTATAGTTCCGTTTACTTTGTGAACAAACTTTTCATTATGTTAATACTTTACAAACTACTTTCTTTCCATATTGTCTACCATGTAGAAAGGGATTGCAAAATTATGATGAATACTGTAGCTTTTATTTTCTTTTTATGTAATCTGCTGCTTTTTCTTTTGTTTTTCACACTTCTCCTGACAGCTGATCTTTTAATAATCCCAGACAGGCTGTAACACTCTGGAACATGATACCTCCTGTCTGGCTTTACAAGCTATTCTGACATCTGTCACACCAATCAAATTAAGGTGTACCCACACACATACAAGGGCGAGTCAGATAGTTCACTGAACGTGATAATTGCTCATAAATACTTGGCAAGCCAAATTCAAGTGGGTTTAGTACTGTTTGTCTAGGGAGATAGATGTATAGCCCTTCACATGTGAGACCATGGTCTGAAAATCATGCAGATTGTTTCTTTAGGAGACTTTGTTTGAAGAGACATGTATTCATATTTATGCAGATATTTTAGTTCATACCTGTCACCAGCAATTCAGGCTGAGACCAGTTATACTTGGACTAGCTTGAGGCACTATATAAAACTGAAGACTTTAGGATAAAGAGGCAATAATGACAGAGTAAGAGATAACCATGCATTAGAAATGTTTTAGAATAACAACATACCTCATTTTGCATGGACTTTCTTCAGCATTGTCAATGAAGTCAACTGGGAGAGGTGTGGACTTCATACCCATAAAGCCTGCAGTAATTAAGACATACAGTAACATTAGATTACCAGCTAATACAGCTCCTTTCACCTCTGTGGATCTACCTTGTTCATGTAAGCTGAGATTCTGTCCACCTTACTTCTTGAAGGAAAAGGCAAATGCTTGATCTCTTTCCACCCACCAAAATTCACCATCTCTAGATTGATGAACTTCAGATTTCTAAAGGAAGGCTGTCATGCATGATCCATAAGCAATATTAGCAACAAAGAAATAGAGTCAGCCATGCACTGAAAGAAATACTGGCTTCTGCTGAATCAGGGGATGAAATTCTTATATCACATGTATTCTCTTTTTAAACCTATGTATTAAAACACATTACTCCTTTGTCTGCTTTATAGAATTTGGATTTTTTTCTTTATAGGCATGGTTTGATCTGTTGCTGTCAAGAAAGAATTATGCTCATCTGGAATCAAACTGTTTACAGTAATATGGAGTGTGGAATGATAGAATGAGAAAAGGGAAAAACAAGGAGTAATTTTGTCAGAGAATATGATTCTGAAATTCTGCAGCTTTTTTTTTTGATTCAGCTTAAAATAAACCTGTGAGATTAACTGTGTATTGCAAAAGCAAATTTAATTTTGTGTTTAACATGTAAACATTCCTTATGTTATTATTTGAGGGGGTAATTTTCTTCTCTCCTTCCACCCCAAATGGGCTAGAGTAAGAAACAGCTTTTCTTGTAGCCGCTTTATAATAATGTGTGTAAAGAGGAGAAGAATCGAAGTCTGCAGAAAAACCCACAGGAGGAAACTGGGGGAAGGAGATGTCTGGTAGGTGGATCTGGGTGCATTTTTCTCAGAGCAATGCAGTAGTGTCACTCTGTGTTCACTGCAGAAGGGAGAACGAGTCCCCTCCCCCTCGGCTGCCCTGTGACCAACACAGACATCACATGCTTGTCTGCAGCCTGTAGCCATCTACCTCAAGATCTTAGCCATAGTTAGCCCCAGTATTTTTGCCACGTTTCTTTTACATTTAGCAACTTCAGAATTCAAGGGTATTTTGCAGGTGTTTGTTAATTATAACTTACAAAGGAACATTATTTGAAATCTTATTCTTCCCCTACATACAAGAGGTACTGGAAGTTGGATTAAAGATGCAAAGGATGCAAGTTTGCTCTCCTGACCAACAGAAATTCTCAGTGCAAGTACTGTAGAAAAATTACAGTATTAAACACTAGCTCCAGTGGCATCATTAGGCTTAGTATATTACTGAATTTTATTTTTTCAATAATAAAACCCAGCTGAATGTTACAAGTTCATGTTTGGAACCAAAACCTATCTTGTGAAGAAAAAAACATAGAAAACCTGTTACTGGTTTTAAGAGTTTTGTTCTCAAAGCACAATGGCACATTCTACTATCATAATTCAAAGAACATAGTAGTTAGAACAGAAATAGTTCTATGTAGCAAAAGATCTGTGAGACAACAGATACAACTTCATTTATGATTTTATTGGCTCAGATATTTTCAATTTAAGCCTTAATGCCAGGCTAAAGTAACAGAGACAAATATGATAGCTTAACATACGCTTTGTAGCTTGGAATCTGTTTTTAAAAAAAGCTTGTCAAAAGGATGAGTAAAGCACTTATACAGTGCAGAAAAGTATTTTGAAAGATCATACGCTTACAATTCTGGAAATAAGTAGTAAATGCTTTATTTTTTTATCTTGCATTGAAGGAAAAATATGGGTATGTATTATTTAATTATGGGAACAATAAGTTAATTATATTGTATAGTGAAATAAACCAGAAGGCAATATTGGCCATTATTTTACATCAGCATATAGAGATTTATACCTAGTAGGAGCCATGTCATAAATATTGTGCCTATCAAAAAAGGGCAATTATACTAAGATCCTCAAAGAGAGGCCCACATGAAAAGCCTGCCTGAGAAAAGGAAAACCAAGAGGAAATAGAGGTTTTCTTTCAAACCATAGGCCTTCCAGGACATGATTCTTGCAGTAACAACAGCAACAAAAAACGTTATTGCTAGTCCGGACATGCTGCGTTTCAGATACAGGGGGTTATAGCAGACATAAATAACCCAATTTTGACAGATGCGAAATCTAAAAATCAGCAGAGAACATTATTTTTGGCTCCTATATAATCAGTGTAAGCGGCTGAAAATCCCCACTAATCCCAGCCTTCAGCACCTGGCTCTGAAACATGCCTGACATGTAATTGAAGGGCAAGGGCTAGCACATGCATCTGAAGCATTTTTTACATATACTTTTTGGGAGGCTAAGAATATGTGTTTACAAGTATGCATGTAAAACTGGTTAAGCAAAATCACACCAGTAAAGATAAGCTTAAGTGAGAAGACAGGGCCCAAATTTTTAAAGGGATTTAGGAATTTTGGAAAGCTCTTACAGTTCAAAGAAGGTTTAAAATAATGCACTTAACTTTGAAGATATGGTTGGCTAAGATGTCCTGTTTTGTATTTGTTGAGCTATGCTGATACCTTATAACTCAAGGAATCATCAAATGACACATGAAGATTTTAAATTCATGTTTGTTTGAAACTGAAAATTTCAGCATTTCTCTGAGGCTTCTCTGGTATGTCTTTTTTATCTTGTTAATGAACACAGGGGTTTTCTGCTATTTTCTTTTGCCCCCAAACATATTTAGGCTATATACTATTGCCATGTTTTGGTTTGTTTTCAATATACTCACTGTGTTGCATCAGAGAAAATAACATCATGTTACAAACTCCCTGGGCAACTCTTAGGGAACCTTTGCCATGACTTCCTGCTGTTTCAGCTTTATGGTGTTGAGATCATAAGCTCAGCCCTCCTACCTAAAGCTTCTGTTCAGTTTTTCTCTTGAAAGGCACCAGTGGGTTTTCTGAAACGCATTGGATCCTGTTTGATGGCATCACAGAGGAGGATGTGTTAGCATCTGGAGTGCTTAAGAAAATGTTGAATTTCTGCAAAGACTGCAGATTTCTCACATTCCTTCATCAGTGATGAAACTTTCCATCCAATGCCCTGAATCTTCTGTAGGCATTTGCTTTCAAAGGCATCTAGTTTCTTGTCTTTAATGTTTTGGTGGATTTCCAGTTCTCACAACCATATGTTAACACAGAGGTTATACTTGAGTTGGAAATGCTTCATTTTGTTCTGTTCTTTAGAGCTGTGGCTTCCATATGTTGTTGAATTTTCTTAGTACTCATGCTCTTTCTATACTTAATGTTCCTTCTTCTGATCTTCAGTGGCCATAGAAGATGGAACAATTCCTCTACTGGAGCAGAAAAGTCATGGAGAATTTAGAGAAAATGTTTTGTAGTTAAATTCAGGGCTCAACTGATAAAAAAAAATCTGCCTTTCTGAAATTTCTGAATGTATCATTGTTGCTGTTAATGCCCTTGATTTATGGGGAAAAAAAAAAAACAAAAAACCATTGCCTACTTTTATCTATTTCTATTTCAGACATTTTTGACAGTTCAGTGTACATACTCTTACACATTGCAGAGTCAGGTAAGACTCTGCTTACCTTCTAGCACATGAGAGTGCCGTAAAGATTTCAGTGAAATCTTGTACATCTTTAGCACACACACCTTTTGTTTCCGTGGTCCCATCACACATTAGTCCAAAAGTAAAAGACGTGCTACCCGCCTACCCCAAATATATAAAAAATTAAGTTATAGAACCTTTTTTCCTAGCAGAGTTATTCTGAGGCATAAACATTACCTGAAATCACTATTTTTTTCCCCATTGGCTAGACTTTTTAAGCTTACTCCTTTCCCTTTCTGAAGCATGGAGAAAAAGCTCCACACTTCACAGCTCGCCCAAGCGAACCTGCCCTTGAACATCACCAAATTAACTTTTCTTTGTTTTGAAGAGACTGTTTGAGCAGAGAGTAAAATGAAGTGACAATCGTTTCAAGTGGATTGTGACCAAATAACTTTGTTAACAGTAACAGTGCTTTCATGATACTGAATGCTTGCACAGCATTATAGCTTAAATCAAAACAATAACAGTCTATAGGTCCTGTTCTGACCCTCACATGTAGGATTAGCTTTTGGCTACTTTTGTTTCATATAAATAGAAAAAGAGTACTCAGCATCCCCACAGATTTAATACCCATTACTAACAAGTAAGCTGTAACAACACAAGCCAGTGCACAAGCACATCAAAGTAGGAGGGCACAAGCAAGTGGGTAGACAATGCTACCAGTAGCATCAGTGGGCTATTAGACCAACTGATAATTAGTGGAATTAAGTACAATGACAAATAGCATTTGCATGCTCCATTATTTCTCTTTGACCTTTAGCATCTCCCTTTCTTAGCAGCAGTCTGTCTTCCAGGTCGGTTTTTGATCCTCCTCAGGTCTACCCTCAAATGATCCCTTATATATGTCACTCACCTGTGATCTTAGAAGGAAGGAGGCCACCCATGGTTGTATACTCCGACACAGCAGACACACGTCTGCATGTTACTGCTGATATTTCAGTGTCCCAGCCTGAACATTCAAACACGCAACAGAGTTCTGTGATGTTTATCCATGAAAAGGAAATATGCAGATGAAAGCTAGAGCATCCTCCTCCAAAAAGAAAACAGTATTATTGGTAATTGTCTACTGAAATATACACTTAGTTGTTGAAATTAAAGTATTCTTCGGGAAGACAGTGGCCTTAGCCCCTGACAAAGATTTTACTACTTCATTACTCCTGATTTGTCTTGAAAACTAAAAAAAAAAATAATTAAAATTAGCAATGAGCTATCGATAGTACCTTATACAACTAATTTTATTTGTGTATTGGAGACATGAACTGATGTCTCATTAGAAACTGCTAAATCTTGATCCAGTTTCTTTGGACGTTAGTGGTGCAGGGGTAATATATTTAATGTCTACTCAAACCAAGGGAGAGAGAGGGAATAGAAATTTAAAAATACCCACCACCAAGAAATAAAACTAAGTGGATGAGTACCAAGCAACAAAGTAGTGTGCAAGACCTTTTAGAGGAAGGAAATGGGAGAAGGGAGGAACAGATTTAAAGAAAAGCACAAGCTAAGTGCAGGTACCTAGCAGCAATGGATGCCATGTCTGCAGAACTCCTACCGCCTTCTACAACAGCGGCCTACATTCAGAATCTCCACTCATCTAGCTCAGTGTGTTACTGCAGCACAGTGACACACTGTATGTTTGGAGCACAGAGTAAAATTAATAAAAGGAATATAAAGAAAGGTCCTGAATCTGCCAAAATTTACTTATGTTCTTACCTTTAAAGACATAGATTCTTACATTCTGGTAGTCCCACTGAACTCAAGAGGTGTATTTGTATGTATAAAGCTAAACACATGGCAAAGCATTTGCATGTTCAAAGCCAAAATATGTACAGCCTCTTTGAGCAATTCCTTTGTTGTATTCTTATATCACAGTAGGTGTCAAGGAAAGTCTTCCTTCAAAGATGTATTTCCATTTCTTAGTATACTGTCTTTGCTGAGCGTCGTCTAAATCTGTTTTCCTTGATGGGGAGTATAAAGCTATAAAATTAAAGGAAAAAACATGACATGCACATTTAACTTTTGACATTGAATTAAGTAGAAATTAATACAACATTTAACATAATTCTGAATATTTTACATGACCAAAAATAATTTTGATTGGTTTGAGTGCATAAAATAAGTGTTCTATCTCATGTCTTACATCATCCATAAAGGGTGATAATGGATTACAGAGAAAAAGACTTTCATTTTTTTCAGAAGTGTTTTCAAAGGGAGAGAGAGTTTTGGTGAGATAATGAAGATAGTACATAAAACCCTGAGGAAGGTTTTATATTCTGCTGCTAGGGAAGCCCTAGGCCTGCTTTTGCACTAGCGAGAATGGAAGCCATAGAATCACAGAATCACCATGGTTGGAAAGGACCTCCAGGATCATCACATCCACCCTTCCTCCCAACATTTCCCCAACGACTAGACCATAGCCTCAAGTGCTACTTCTGTTCATTTTTTGAACACCTCCAGGGATGATGACTCTACCACCTCCCTGGGCAGCCCATTCTGGTGCCTAACCACTCTCTCAGTAAAGAAATTTTTCCTAATATCTAATAAAAATCTTCCCTGGCACAACTTGAGGCCATTTTCCCTCCTCCTTTTTAGTACACGTGCAGTTTCTATTGGTTAAAACATACTTCTGCTACAATACCATACACCACGTCCCTCAGAAAGTAACATTACCAAAAAACCCAGACTTTTATTAGTTATGTAGCTTTTGGCAGTATAGCTGCAGCAGCAGTGAGGTTTTGCTGGTAGGAAGCTGTCAAACCCAAAACCTGGATCTTAGTCCAGCATGCTCATACAAGCAACAATTTCTAGTCTGCCTCTGATGCGGATAGTCTCTTGTGGAGCCAGAGGTTCAAATTGAATTGGGCCAGCTCAGCCTATTAAGCTCATTGCAGTCCATTAAGTTTACCCAAGAAGATTTCTAGTCAAATGCCTTTCTGAAAGCTGGGGATCCTGATGAATATTTTCTAAGAGGGAGTTCTGGGTCAGATACTATGTTATAAAGTGTTTCTTTTTGCTGAAGAAGGATATTTGTTGCATCTTAGCTTCTGAAGCTGTTGGCTTTTCATGGCACTGTATGCACATAATCCAGACGTGGTTTATTGTAAGAGCTGCATATAGTATATTATTACAGTATACCTATTTAAATGGGACATACTAAATCAAGGTGACTGCTTTTTATTGGACTGTCTCCCAGTAAACTGGCATACTTTAATAATACTGAATGGTAATCACTGCTGCTTAGTGGGATTATTTTACATAAATTCCTCTTAATACTGATGTATTTAGTTAGCGCCAGATAGTTAAATGATGTTTATCCAAGTGTTAAATTCAAAGTGCTATTCATTGAATACACAGTGTGCCAAATAAAGATTAATTTTTTTTTCTTTGCAGAAGGCATCAGTGAATAGCAGTTCCAGATAATAGAAATGACAATTTTTTTTTAGATTGCACTTTTGAAATGCAATACAGAATCAAAGGAAAAGGCCTGCCTTTGGAAATAGTATATGAAAACAAAGGAAAAGGACTGGGTTTTACAAAAAAATTGTAAAAAGAGATTGTGGAATTCACAATTTCAGGTCTGAAATTTCATTCTTAGTTTTGTCCCAGTCCCTTATGACTTACAAACCTCAGCTTTTTTAGATTTGCTTTTCCTTAAGCTACTTTGGCAGCAAAACTTTTGAAAAAACTTTAGTAGCTAAAAAATTCCTTTGTATGCAGGTGTACTCCTCCAGTAAATACTGGGAAGAATTTTACAGCAGGCATTGGAGCGAGCTTGAGAGCACTCTTAAGAGATTGTTTAAAAGGAATATGAAACAATTCCTATCTATATAATGCACACAGCTTTGAAATCTGATTTGATTTTTTAAACATATTGAATTTGGAAAAATTATTTTACACTGTGAGCCTAGTATTTTGGTTACACAGTCTGAAAATCTGAAACATGAGGTTACTTAAGGCTTTACCCAGGGTCCTGTAATAAGTCCAGTTAATACAAGTAACAGAAAAGGCAGATTAAAATGTCCACACAGACTGAGTGTAAAACATGAAGATGCTGGTGGATGGTGTTTGTACTAAGACACCAGACATGAACTTGGCAGCTGAGGCACTAATATCAAACTGTTTCAGCAACTGTGCTGACTGAAGGGGTTTCCTCCTGAAGAGGGTGTGTCAGAAAGGGGGAGTGGGGGAACTAGCACCTCAGATAAATCCACCAAACTGTGCGTCAGGGCTCTAAACTAGATCCAGTTCAGGAGCTCAGGAGTTGCCCAGCTTTAATTTTCTACCTTGTGCTGTGACATATCCATGGAAATTTTAGTCATTGAAAAAGCCAGCATGTAGTTTTATTAAATTACTTTGCTAGTACCTGCAGCAGTCTATTCAAGGGGTCAGCCTAAAATTCACTTTTATCTTTGGATGTAGCTTTTGGAGAATTTAATCAGTGGGAATCATGCAGCTAGTTGGTTGGTGAATCTGTCTTTCCATCTCCCTCCCTTCCTTGTTAGAGCTGAGATTTTAATGACAAACATCTGTGCACTATCTCTGCCACTCCATTAAAAACAGGAGTTGAAGTTCCCCTGTTGCTGCTGACAGAGACAGAACAGAGCAAACATCATGAGGGAAACAGTCACACAGCTGAAGGAGAATCCTCCCTCCCTGCCTCCTAGGGGTCTAGTTTGCAGGATAGGTGAGCAAGCAGATTGTATTTGTGGACATTTCCCCATGTGAGGAGGAACATAGCAAAAGGAAGTTATATTTATACATTTATTTCTCTATATAAATTATTCTTAGATTTATTTTTTTTAACCTTTTTTACTGTGGTGGTTAAGAGGATGTGTCAGATACCCCTTGCTCCCTTCATTCTCCTCTTTTCTGCCTTCTGAAAGAACAGATGGAAGGTTCCTTTCATGATGTACACGGCTCATCGTTATTTATTCATGTGTTCGTCTTTCTGAGCAGAGTACATGTAGGAGGGACATTATAAAGCCAAGGTAATTCTCTGCAGTAGTTTCAGGAGGTTTTTAAAACATCTTTGCAGCTAGAAATACATGCATTTTTCAGAAGACTACACTGCAAACACAGTTGGCTTAATAAAGAGGACACTCAGGAAGCTGCTCATTTACAATTCTGTGGTGTGCCTCATTTTTCATGTAAAGCTCCACAACCTGGGAATTAATTGCAGTGCCAGCCTTCACTGCTGTTGGGTTATATCTAATAGCATGATTTAAACTCATTGTGCACAGAAAACAAGAATGGTGAACCTGCAGTTTTCTTCTGCTAGCAAGGGCGAAGTAGTAGCATTTCTGAACAGACATGCCTTGCCTTTCCCTTCCCCCTCCCTGCCTTTTCTTTCACTTGAAGGTGGATGAAATGATGCAGAGAGGAGAAAGGGGTGAAATAGAGAGGAGTTAAATTTCACAGAAATAGAGCTGAGAGGGGAGAGAGTCCAGAATTTAATTTGAGACACTCATTGGATTTTTTTCCTATAGTGATTTCTGCTACTTAATTAAGCAGTCTGATAGCCATGGTGCACAGCTCTCCAGCTCTGATCTGTGGCATTAATGGATTTCCTGCCCACACCCTCTATTACTCTGACTTAAGGCACTGCAAAAACCATGAAAAGCAATGATGTTGACATTTTAATCACCCAGCTATGACATTAATAAGATTTTGGCACTCTGTGATCTAACATACCCTTTGTCTTGATATCTAGTGATACAAAGAGACATCTAAAGCCATAGGTTTAACCTTAGAGGTTTTTTCCCCTCATTATGCTGCTGTGGCACATCACTGGATTATATTGTGCAAAAAGGCTGTTTCTGAAGCAGCATTATTATAATCCTACAGTTTCTTTGCTTTAACATTGAGGGCAGCGGGTGCTCCATGGGTGGGTTGGTGCATGCAGACCGAGAATCAGCATTTAGAAGAAGGCATTTGAAATCTAGACATCACATATAGCAAAAGGATTTTGAGGTGTGGCACCCTAACATCAGGCTATGTAGATTGTTATGTTTTCTTAAGAGACAAACTGAATGGATTTGAAAGGGGATTCAGTTCTGTTGAAGGAGTTAAAATGGTAACCGTAAGCCAACTTTTTAGCATATGATCAGTGCTGGGTATATTTTCCTTTTTCCTCGTTACAGAAAGCATGTGAGGAGATGATGTGGTGGAGATTTTTCCCGGATCTTTCTTGCTTCTAGGAAACGTTTGGTTTTATTTGCTCCAACTACAACTGGCAATACATTGAAATAGCAATTCGGAAGATGATAACTGAAATAAAGGTTCAAAATAGTTTAGCCTCTAATAATTTACTAGAAGCCCAGAATGAAATGAGCATGCAGCAGGCTTATATCCTTAACAAATAACACCTCTTTTTTGCATACACATGCAGACAGAAAGCCAGGCAGGCCCTCTCCAGCCTTTGAAGAGAAGAAATACAGGCAAGAACTGAGGGTTGCCTGTGCTAAAGCCATTAGCAATTTCCAATTCTCAGCAAACCCCAAACTGCACAGGAACATGTGCACAGAGTCACACACAAGACTCATAGCTCATGTTTTGCAAGTAGCTGTGAAGTAATTGTCCCATTTGGGCACTTCTAAGAAGCAGCCAAACTGCTTATTATGTAACTACAGCTGTGCTGAGATCATCTTCAAAACCTCCGACTTGGTGTTTTCTTGTAACGCCATGTGTTTCAGCACTTACCACAGTTGGCTTCTCAGACAAGTGAAGGGTGGCTGGAGATCTTCGTTTGGACTTCCCAATTTCCACAGGGCAGCCTGTGCATCATTTGCCTGTTAAGCCTTACTCCTTTGAAAGACTATAAAATATTGAGCAAAAATGACAGATTTAACAAGGCAAATTTGGATTTATATATGACATCTTGTTCCAATTAAAATTTCCTTCTTTGTGTAAGCATTTCAAAAGCCTACCAAAAAAACTGATGTTCTAGAACTAAAATGTCTGCCAATTAGCCATCTTAAGAAATTAATTTGTGTGTTTCAGCACATTATTTTTTCCCCATCATCTTTATTAGAACTTTAATGTGATGAACATGGAATCCCAGAAAAAAAAATTGATTTATTCTGCAGATAGAAACCAGAACAGTTTAATGTGCACGAGGATGTAACAGTAATTTTATTGGCACATTCCTTTACCATGCCTTATATGGAGGATGTGCTATAAACTACCTGCAAAGATTTAATGTCATGCTGCCATATCTCTATTTAGACACTGGATTAATTTGTATGTTACACCAAGTGTAAATTGTAAGTGTTTTGCAGAGGAGGAGCCAGGGTTTAGGTAGACTTGGAGTAGACAAGCTGAAGCACCCCATGGCATTTTTTACACCCAAGGCAATTACTGGCAAAAACACCTCTGAGAGCACTGTGGGCTGCATAGTTAGTAGCTATACTTCTGCCTGATGCCAGGCAGTAATGTGCTTTTCCCCTCAAGCAGTTACGCTTGAGCACTCAACCAGGGCAGAGTAGAAGTAGGAGCATCCCAGCCCAGCAATAGGAGAGGTGCATTCACTGCTGGTCAAATTAATCTTGTATTTCCTCCTGACTAGTGAAAGTTTGACATTGGTACTCAGCTTGGGTAACAAGAACCAGTAGGATCTTGTTTTGAAGGAAAGAGTATATGCAGGTGTGCCTGCTGTGCTGCTTGAGAGCAGAGAAAAAAAAGCCCATGCTCTGGTTTAATCTATGGGATCCCAGCTGGCTGATTTCCTGACAGGTCTGTTAAGTCCAGTGCTTTCATTGGTGCTCACTTGCTTATCTTGGTAAAATAAATCATTGCATATTTGCTACACACAACTAGCCTGGAGCAGCATTCAATTTTGTTTTTTCACTTCTTGCAGGATATATTTTGCTCTATTTATGTAATTTATGCTTTGCACAGTAATGAGTCCATCAAACTACAGATGATAAACATAAGACTGGATACTGCGTATCTCAGCAGAGTGGCAGGAGAAAATGTTTTATGTCTCCTGCTTACTAGCTGTGGTTAACATTATACAGATTCACAGATACCCTACATTTCCAGTTTTGAATCTGTACTTTCAGTTTTGAATTCAAGGGAGATGGAGGATCTCTTCTTTTATAGACACCTAAGGTATCTGGACCAGTCTTTAGTCCTGACGTGATTTCCTCTGAATTCAAACTTTTCTTTCATGTATATATCCATGGAAGAATAAATGCACCAGGTATATGCTATATGTCAGAACTCATAAAAGCTTCCAAATAAGCCAGAAGTTCATTTACATTGTATCTTCTAAGAGAGTTTCTCAGTGCGGTTCAAGAAACACAAGCTAGACTGCAAACAGATTAATAATAATTAGCACTTCTATTATGCATGATATGTTGCAATTAGTCAGTCTATACCTAATCTGTTCGTAATGAGATATCATCACTCATATTATAGATGTGTAGTCCTAGTCAAAGACCAACCTCCCAAGCTGGAGTTTAGTAGAGAAATACAGAGGTACAAAAGCAATACAGACTTGCAGTTCTCTCCTTTTAGTCCATTTTCTGTCACCTAGATGTCACTGGCTCTCAGCCAGCAAAGCATCTTCATACCTGTATGTGACCCACATAGCCCATGGGAGTCACCTCTGCCAGGCTTGTGCAGGCTTCTCAAGGTCAGCTCAAGTGGATCTCTCGCATGATCAGAAGCAGCAAGGGTTGAGCTGGAGCTGCCATGACTCAAAATAATTGCAGGATTGGAGGAGAGGAGGTGGTGAGCCAAATAACATGTCATTACCAATTCACAGGTGAAGCACAGCTGAAGAGTGGTTGCAGAGTGGTAGCTAGTGCTGGTGCACAGAATATGAATTTACTTGTTTAAGGGGAAAACAAAGCATGGTCTTGAAAAAACTATTGGATTAGTTTAAGGCTCCTTCTTTGCTCAAGAATATATAATATCCCTCAAGATATTAGAGTTCAAGAGTATATAATATCCCTCCCTGTACTTCCAGATTTGAAAGATACTGTATGAAACCAGAATACACTGATTACTACTATTATTGGCCAGCCTGGCTGTCTTAATAGCTCTTACACTACAGCAAGGGTGCTTCTAAGAAACTGCAGAAAGTGGTGCTCAGAGGCCTATCTATCTTCTCAACTCTAAATGTCTACCTCTGTTTCTCACTGTTACTGGCAATCTCTAGCAATTTTCTTTTTTTTTTCATTTTAGCTCGCACTTACTTAAAATAAAAGCTTTACAGTGAAGGGGTTTGTGCATGTTGTAGTGCTTAAAAATGCCCCTGTGAGACAGAGTTGTCGAATGACAGACTTGTATTTAGATTAATTTGTTTTGCTTTGCAAACGTCATCAATTAGAGCATCTCACCACCATTTTTGGAGAATGCAAGTAACTTCCGTGATGAATGGCTTAAGGAATCATGCTGCTTTCTAAAGCAATATCTGCCATCTAATCGTATTTTATGTCACACTCGTATTCATCTCAAATATGCCGTTGTTTGAAAGCATTAGCAAAATGTTTTAGCATCTAGGACCTTATCTTTAATTGCAGTTGAAGCATTGTTCATTGTCAGCTTGTTACAGAGCTGTTGGCCAGCAGGGCTAGGCGGAGCCCTGTTACAGAGCAGCTGCACAATTCCTCTCTACCACAGGCAGAAATAGGAATGTTTTTTTCCCCAGCCTTTGATCTGTAGTATGAGAAACTCTAGTGTTATTTTTCCCAGTCCCTTCTACTGAGACTATGCTGGAGTTATGATAGCTTAGCAGAGTATCACAGAAGATACTCAAGCTGAGTGCAAGAGGAGTCTAAACCAGCATCTGCTCAGCTCTCCCTCTCCAGTTTCTGACTCCTGCGCTGCACTGAGCTGTGTCCTCAGCTGTAAGGACTTCCCCCATCATTCCTTGAACGTTTCTAATAAGTCATCACTTCGGAGTACTGGTCCTTGATTATTTCATAGTACTTCAGGCTGCTGTATATCACTCCATGACCTGTAGTCTTTCTGCCGGTCACTCTAGTAGTTCCCCTATGTATGCATGGGTATATATCTGTATTTACTTCTATAACAGAGAGTCACCTTACAAAGATCAATTATTAGGAATGGCAAAGTATTAAGTTCCATAAGCACATCATATAAAATAAATATGATCCCCCAAATACTAGTTGGCTTCTTGTATAGGAAAATAATAATTACCTTTGAGAATACCTAACTTCCCTTCTGCTTTTCTTTCTTTTCTTCCCCAAAGCAAGCTGATGCACAAGTCATTTTTGTGTGATGTGTTTTTCAGATACGGAGACAAGTGAAAAAATCCAGAAAAGTGGAGTTCTTCAGGTGTTCGCGAGTCTGTTGATGCCACAGTCATCCTGCACAGCAAAAGTAGCTAACATCATAGCGGAAGTAGCCAGAAATGGTGAGGTTTTCTACAAGAACTTTTCTGCTGGAACATCTTCAGTTTTTCAACCTCACTTGTCAGTATGTTTTACTTCATTTATGTTTTCATTTTGTAGATTAGACACCTTTCATATTCCTCCCTTTCACTTTTTGTTGTCTCAAATTTTGTTTCTCTACTTTCTAATACAGTCAAAACACCATTTGGCTGCTGCAATTTTTGTAGTTCTTACTTTCATGCTGTTTGTTTTTAAGACAGTCCATAGTATAATTTATTGGGCAGTAGTAGCACATCCCTGGCTTTATGAATTGCATCTAGAAAAAAAAAAAAGACGTGCATCTTGTGCATCCAGTTACATGTAGTTACAACAGTTGTAAGTATACAGGTGGTTAAGGGATAGTAGATTGTTTCTTTGGTCTGAAATTTGTGATAACATTATTACCATTGTGAAGCCTTTGGTACCACACCAAAAACAGCTACTCCTACCTAAAAGGCATTATATGTATAAGAGCTCAAGATGATCTCAAATGAGATTTAGGAGTCCATTTTGGTATGTATTATACACGGAGTCATGTATTTTTAGATCATTTCCTACATTATTTAAATTTTTTCTTTAGAAAGATTATCTTAAAGCTTACCCCACGTACCTTGAGCACAAAAAAATGGCCTCGTATCTGCAGGCAGGCACTACTAGCAGACCCTGTGATGAGGGTAGAGGAGGTTTGTGGCTGACTTTCCTCACTCCTTGACTTGCTGCTATCCCAGCCAAAGATTGCACAGATTGCATTTGCCTTCCCCAGAGGCCAGGCAGAGGAAAGTAGGATGCCTCTTAACTGCTGTCCACATGCAGGCCTGGCAGCCATATCTCTCTCCCACTGCGAAGAAGTGTTCAGATTCATCACCATCACTATTTCCACATTTCCTTTCCACCTTATCTTTGGAATCACAATATTGCAGCTTCTTACTGATAGACCCTGTGTGACCTGCTCCACCCAGCTCAGTGATTTTTCAGACAATGCTATATATGGATATTCAGAAACAAAATTAATGAGAAACGAAGATATACACGGTTAGTGGTTTAAGTTTTAAAATTATTTAGATAAATAGTCAAAAACTGTAAACATACAAATTTAAACTTAAAAATGTTTTAGAATTATATTCATGCATCGTTTATCACATTCTTCTTCTGTACTTCTTAAATTCATAATAAGGATAATTATAACATTGCAGTCAACTGCATATCCTCAAAATTAGTCTTGTTAGCTCCTACCTCAGAAGAGGGAAAGTTAAGAATAAAAACAATGTTCACGGTAGCTTAACTGATCACTGTGCATTGTTTTCCACAAGACTCTCTTACAGAGCATTTTAGCCAATATCGTTCAAATCTGAATTACTACATGAAATCTCTGAGTAGTTCCTAATATAGCCTTTTCCCTGCCAGCTTTTAAATTGCTGTTATGAGTATACTCTTCAGAGGAGCTGGCCTTTTACCTGGTTGATCATACAAAATAGCTTTTGTCTTTTTCTTAGAGTTATTAGCAGGTGTAATAACCTCTGGCAGCCAAGGTTAAAGTGAAGGTATTCAGAAATCATTTAAGGTGGCCAGTGCTTTGAAGACTGAGGTGAGCTAGGTGTTCCTCTTTGAATTATAGCTCTGCTGAAATAGTTGCTTAGGCAGGACAGCAGGCAACACCTCATTTGAATTCTATTGTTTTCTTTGTCCTCTTACATAAGAATACAAGTGTTTCATGCTTATATTGCACTTTTTTTCAACAAGCTTCAGAGCACTTTGATACATTCGTCTTATCAACATCCTACAGATAGTAGGCATTAAACCCAGGCAGCTGAACTGATTTCCCTATGGTCATGCCATGCAGCCCTGGCAGAGCTGGGAGTAGTGCCTCTGACTTTGAATCTGGGCTTTACTGATAAAAGGGCATCTCTTTCTTCCCAACTTCTTGTTCTCTTTTCCCATTCCCCTCATGTGGTCCTCCACCCGCACACATCTGGTCACATCAAATCCCTCTACTTGCCTCAGTGGTTTTGTCACGTTTCATGTCCTCCTTTTCACCTCTTTGTGCTCTTGCTCTTTTTCACCTTTCCAGCTCACAAGACTCTTCCTCCTCCCAACATGAACTTCTGTTCATCTCTTCCATTTTAAATATCCCAACACACTAAACTCCCTTTAGTCACTCTTGTCTGTCCAGCTACAGTCATTTCCCTTTCAACTGTGAGCATACTGAAGGCTTAGAAGCACTTGCTACATGGAGTTTCTCTCCCCACTGCACACCTTTTTAAACCTCCTCTGAGGTCTTTAGTCTCCTCTTTTTTGCCATGTGTAGGAATGAGAACATCGTCTTACAGTCTGTAATACTACAACACAATTATATTTCTCTTTTGAAATGTTGTCCTCCTTTGGTTTATGTTACTCTGCCCTCAGTGGTTCTCCTGCTAACTTCTTAATTTCAGTGTCCTTCAAAGGATCTGCTTTATTTCCCTGGCAGGTTAGTGGAAACCTTGTAAATGAATTGGTTCCTGATGGCCTTCATTCTATCACTTCTACGTAGTATCACCTGCTCATACCACATTTTTGTTGCTGTCTCACATGATCTATTTTGCTATACATTTCTTTTACTTCTTACCCTTACATGACTTTGTTAACTAGAAGTTTGCTCAGCGTATTCACTAATTATTTTGCTGCTGAATGAGAGAGTGAAAGGAAGTGGAAGGAGGGTCGAAGTAGGGTTTCTTACTCCTTTCCACCACATGAGCAAGAACCTAAACATAAAACAGAACAGGCTGAGACCACTCAATGTTTCAGAAGAGAACAAGTTCCATTTCCTGTCACAGACTAGGAGAAAAAAAAAATCTGACTTTGATGGGTATAAAAGAAAGTGATGCAAGGAGAATCTGAGGAACAGGAAAGAGTTTCAATAGGCCACTAACAGACAAAGTAGCTGAGGGGAGAGAGAAGACAGGGAGGAACATAATACATTTACCAAATAAACATTGAGATTAAGATGAAAGTGGGTAATAAAGAAATAGATAAAAAGTTACAAGGGCAGGGGAAGACCAGTTTTAAAGAACAAATGTATCTGATATTTGTTCTGTTCATGGATGCCATCACCATTTATCACAATATAGATAGCATCTGTCTACAGTTTTAAAATGTTACAGTATCTTAGGAAAGTGGGTCGATTGTGCTGATGGCTATCTTCTGTTGGACCTGTGCAAGTGTATAGATAGATATTGCTGATTCTCCTTCATCTACTTGTTGATATATCAACATTTATCCTCACATGAGGATTGCTTACCTCTGTGACAATTATTTCTTTAGTTAAAATTGTGTTGCGAGATTAACTACAAATGATACAAGATTTGGTAGCTACAGAAACACCAAAGAACACTGGCAGGTGCAACAAAGGGGAGTATTTAAGATGTAGTTGTACTTACAGCATTGTAAGAAATCTTTGGGTTATTCACGTGCGGGGTTCTGTTCATCCACAATCAGAAAAACTTTTATCTTTTTTTTTATGGGGAGCATACACCCTGGTTCATTCTGTCTCATAAATGCCAAAGTAGCACAAAGGTAAACTGATTGTGGAAGATCCAGTGTTGTCTAGGATCAAGAAGAGAAAATTTGAAATTTACTACAAGTTAAAAACTTATTAACCTTTTGCCTATTTCAGTGCTACATCTCTGAAGCGTGCTCTGTAGTAAACTATTAAGCAACGCTACTGGTGCATCAGGTGGTCGCTTCTGTCAGCTTCCTGTGTAAAATGTGTAGCACAGTGCCTAACTGCAGCTCCTTCTGGACACCAGTCTTCTATCTCTCTGACACCAGGATAATTCTCTATCTATGACTTCAAAGGATGTGAAATAATGCTTTAGTTCTCTATGACTGGGTGACATAGCAGGAAGGAAAGACAGAAAGGCAGGAGGCTTCCCAGAGGTTGGGTCCTCTAGCTTTTCTCCAGCGATGGCCACCAGTTCGACTGTGGAAAGTTACAGGTCTGTGGGCTCACATAAATACAATACTCTTGTATTTCTCATTCTTTCTTTTTCTTTTCCCTACCTTCTAAATAAAGAGCCTGTTATTTAGCTTTAATTCTTTTGCTGCTGTTGTTTTATTTTTGTTCAAGCACAAGCTTTTTTGGAGCTCTTGTTAAGGAAATACAGAGTAAAAAAAATGCTGCTCGTTTTGGGGTATGAATACTAGTTTAAAGTCATCTTTTGTGTTGCTTAATAATTTTAATTTATGTAGAATTTATTGAGTTGGAGAAAAGGTTTGTGAACTGACTTCTTTTCAGGACTGATTTATGATGCTAAAAACACACTCAGTCTGAGCTACATTAAATTAGTTTCCATGGAAGTCAACTAAATACTCTAAATTAACAAATAATGGAAAGAACGCAAGCCCAAATTCTGACTTGGGCTTATTCTCTAGAAACGTACAGGAGAACTTACGTTTTTGTCTACACTTACATGTACTCTCACAAAAGGCCCAGTTGCAGTGCCAATGCCATTGGAGTGGATTAAACTGAAAGTAGCTGGCTTGTTTTAACAGGCTTTACGTTGTTTGCAGAGTTTATGCGGAACCCCTGTGTGGATGCCGGGTTGGTCCCTCCTTTGGTGCAGCTCCTAAACTGCAAAGACCAGGAAGTATTGCTTCAAACAGGACGTGCTCTGGGCAATATATGCTACGATAGCCGTGAGTGTTGAAATACACCATATTTTGTACATGCTCTTATAGGAGGGAGGGAAATGTTTTGGTATTCTGTACATTGTGTACTCGGGGGTCATTTTCCTCTTCTGTTGATTATTATTTACCATGTGACTCGGATTGTATGGAAGAATTGAATGTCACACTTGCATTATGGTTTTGTGACAGGAAGATTAAAAGTCTGTTTCAATATTGTGATACAACTGGATATAAGGATAGAAAATATTTGTGATCCTGGGTTTGGTTTTTTTAAACCTAATTAGCTAGGTTTTCAAAGAGGAGGTGCTACATACACAGAAGCCTGAATAGTTAATTTCTCCTCAAACAGAATGAATGTCTCAGAAGGGAACAAACAAGATTTAGAAGGTAATATTCGTATTCTACCAGTCTCAAAGCTTTGCAGACCTACATACGTGGCTGAAATGATGCCTGAGCTATGTTGCCAATTCTCAGAATTCTTATATGGCCAGTCAGTTGCTCCAACATTACATATTGGTATTTTTTGTTAATCGGGGGCTATGGGGGCTGGAGGTTGGTGAGATATTTTAGTTTTGTGGGGACAATAAATTTTGCAGTGCCTAGCAATTGAGTTTTGAAATGCAATTGTGACTCCATGTGCTGATTACATGCACGGATATGTCACTTGCAAAACCAAACCAATGGTTGCAGTGTTCTGAAAATGCAGCCTTGTTATCCCTTACTTTAAATATTTGGATAAATGCCAGTGCACAGTATATATGATACAGAAGCAGGGACTCCAGGAACATCTTTCTATGCACATGAAGGAGTTCGAAGCCTATGGATGTCTGCAGACACAAAGTGAGATGAAATTGTAAAAGCATTTTGTTACCTTGAGATTTAGTGCCTTATTTCATGTGGCAAGAAATGTTCTTTGTACTGTGTGTTGCATTTACTAAACATTTTGTTGTTCTGAAAACTGTCTGTTGAAAAAAATTAATTATAGCAGCATTTCTCCTTGCTACTTTTTTTATGCTAGTTTGGAAATTTACATTTTATATTGTTTTAAATAACCTTGACTTTGACCTCAGGGAAGTTAACCAGATTTTTCCATGCTGGCATTTCCATTTACAGACAACTACTGCTTGAGGATGTTAATGCATAACTTTTTCATTCAGGATTTTCTTTAAGGTGACCAATCAACTGAGCAGCTACTTCCCCATGGAAACTTCAAATAGAAGCTGTTGAACTTTCTTATAATTTATTTACTCAAATTTATTTCAGGGTCTTATGTGATATCAATCTCACTCCCAGGTGGCACTGGTTTATTTCATAGAAGTAAAATCTACATAACTATTCATGTCATTGTTGTTCAGCCCACATTTTTTCATGAAATGCAATACGGACACATAAAAATGTTTTCATAGTATGAGTTGTTGTGGACTACTGCTGCCTTTTGTAGTGCAGGATTTATCCAGTACAAAAAAGCTGTATTACACACCTTGTATTGCCCTTCTGTGGAACAAAGCTGGCACTGATAAAATCTACAGTAGGCAGCAATGTGTTGTGTATGCCGTGTGTTGCTGTGCTCCTGTGGGAGGACATTTGCTACCACCCCTGTGTATTTGAATAAGATCAGTGAATAAAGTGTAATAAAATGTCACAAAAGTCAAGATGATTAGCATCTTGGATTTGAGTGGAAGAAGCTATTAACAGTACTTACTTATGTGTAATGATTACATAGTTATGTACTCTATCCTGAATTCTTATTTAGGACAAATATTTTCAATATGCTTATGACTATAAAATTTAATATATCTTCATTTATTACTATTGTTTTTTAAAGAGCTTTAAGGTATAATAAAGACAAGGTGTGGAGGCTGATAGTTCTAATAGAAAATGTTGTTATGTATTGATAGCCTTTTTCTTTTCAATTGAGACAAAAGCAGCTCTTACCTTTCTGATAATCTGGGCTCTTACAGGATCTTGAAATATATCAGTAACTATATTTAACCATATAAATGAGCATTTTTTCACTTCTACTGCCCATGTAATTATAACATGCAGTAATGAGGAAGGTCTTTAACTCCTAAATCAATGTGAGGCTGAAATTATGAAATCGAGCCCATATTGAATGGCTTATAGCAACATTTCTATATATTGAAAGCCCCAATTATCCTGTATTTTATCCCAGCAAGCATGCATTTCTTTGCATAGTGACAGTTTGTACAAAAAAGGAGCTAATCAGGTTTCTATTTTTGAGAGAAATCTGTATGGCACAGGATGAAAGTTGTGGGACAAATTCCTTTTCCTACAGGGAGAGCCCCTTAAAAGCGGCCTTGCAGAGAAGAAGAATTGCCTGACATTTTTTCTTGATGAAGTGAAAATGGCAGTGGTTTCTCAGATGTGGTTTCACAGATCCCAGAGTTGCCGTATGAAGGCAAGACCATTTCCACGTAAGTTCAGGAGGAGCTACTCCTGGAACATGGTCGCTGTGGAAGGGCAAGTAAGTCCCAGTTCTGGAAGAGGTTTAGTACCTTCCACAGTGTAAAAGAGGCATTACACACTTGCTGGCCAGAGACCTTACTGAACAGATTCATCTCCTTGCAGAAAACATGATGGGAAAAAGTTGTTGAAATGACAGACTTTCTTTTCTATGAAGTTTGAGGTACACGTGCACAGTCTTATCACCTGGATGCTCATCAGTGTTAGCTCCCTCAAATTATACTGAATCACCTGTTTGAGCATGGAAGAAAATGCAGAGAATTAAATTTATTTCATAAACAGTTAAAGAGAAAAAAATAGGTCAAATTCATCCCAAGCAGTCCCAAGAATCCTGTTTAAAGTATTTATGTTGTGAAAACATCTGCTTTCTGTGAGTCTCTGAACATAAAGACTACAGGCAAATGTAATTGCAAAGCAGAGTAGAAGAAAGCTTTGTTAGTACTGATGAGGCTTCTAGAGATGACAGAAACAATTGAGGTAGCCATAAGGATTTTAAGTAAGTCAGAAACAACGACTTTAATGACAGTATGCAGACTGTTCAGTGCTGTCCTACAATTTAAAAACAGATCCATTACTGCATGTTCCTGTGCAGCCTGTAATTGTTCTACGTGCTTTATCTAGTCAATGCCACATACAGCTCAGCCCTCAAATGTTTCTCAAAGCAGAAAGTGCAAAGCAAAGAAATGGGAGACGTGATCCCTCCTCCTCTCCCTCCTGCTTTCTCCCCCACCATACCCACAGCCTGTACCCAGCACAGCTGCTTCTAGTTCCGTATCCCCAGACAACGGCTTCCTCAGCCTCACTTCAGGGACAGAATTTTGTCTGAACTGTATTACTAGATGCAAAGCTCCTAACCCACTCATTCCTTTTAAGCACCAGGGTTTTTTTTTCAGTTATGATCAAAGCTAAATTCTTAGGCATTGCCTAGTCAGAGCATAAGACCTATCCTTCTGGCTACATCACCATTCTGTCTGTGAATCAGATTATAGCTACTTTTCTACTTCTACTGTCTTTCTTTCCAGTCCGCCCTGCCATTCTCACCAGTGCTGTTTCTTTAGTAAGTTTGTTCATGTAGGGCTGTTACACAAGGTACAGGAGTCACAGATCAATAGGGCACACCTCCAAAACTCTTTCAAGTTCCCCCTGCACCATGGTTCCACATGCAACATGAAGATCTCACCTCCATCATTCAGGAAGGGTTATGTTTAACATAGCATGATTCTTGCCACAAAAAGTAATGTCTTAAGTCAGAACAGAATGGTTAATTCTGCTGTGGATAAAGCCTAAAAGTGATTTGCTACCATCAGCTCCGGCAGTTGGCATATTTGGTTAAAGAACAGCATTGCAGCTTGTGATGATGACTAGTACACTCCTCAGCTCTCTGCTGGCATCTTTCCCAGTAGACCAGGAAGACTCTGGTGACTTGACTCATGTGGCAGGCTGAGTGCTTGGGGAACAGGGAGACTGAGACCACAGTTTGCAGGTTAGGCCTGCCTTCCTGCAAGACCCACATGAAAATGTGGGAGAAAGACAAAACCTGTCTGTAGCCAGGTCTCTGTCCTGCTCTGACACACCACGCACCAATGCGGTTTGTACAGATGAAGTTCACAGCAACCAGATAAATTTTAGTCATGAACTGTAATGGCAGATGATGCTATCTTATAGTCTTTTCTTAGCAGATAACAGCCTCACAATGTTTTTATCATTATTTGTGATGCACATGCTATCTTAGTCTTGGTGATCTTTTCATGGGTATTTTGTTGCATACTTCAGTTTTGAACAGCTTGATAAACTATTTTTCTGTGTTTTTATATAGCATTGAGCACACCATAGAAGCTACCATAATTATACTCTAAAAGTGATAATCATAAGAGGAAGTGAAAGGCTAGGATATTTAGAGCCTGATTCAGTCACCATACAGCCTAGAGGGAGTTGTACTGATTAACTTCTGTTGAGATTAGATTAGCCTCTTACCCATTAAAAAATAATTCCTTCTTGCTCTTTAGAGCATCCACATTTTCTGAAAGCTATCAAAGTGAAATAAGCTCTCCATATATCTTTTAATGGAAATAAAAAATTTCTGATTTTGCCCTTTAATGATACTCATTTTAATGGTAGAGCTTAGAGACTTCTTTGGGGAATCTCAAAGCCATTGCTTTTTGCACCCATCCACAACCTTGTTTCTTTATGAAACCACCAGCCTGGGTACATGTTCTCACTAACAATGCTCCATGATATAAACAGCTATAGAGTTGGAAAGAACCTAAACCCGCCAACTCATTCTATAAAGGCTCTTTCCTAACAGCTGCTTATCTACCTTTTTCTGCAGGAAATTTACTGGGTCCTTTTCTCATTTCCCAGGCTGTACATTTCTTTGTTATCTACCCAGTCTTATTTGTACTGATGGCAGGAATCCTTGCTGAATTTCAGCAACGTGGCCTTTCATAAGGACCCAGATCTCTCTTGATCCCAGCCTTAACACCAGGCCATGAACATTATATCAATTCTTGTTAAAAAGATATTACATGTGCTTTAAATTCTGCATATTCAGCTGCACGTCCTATAAGGATATACAGGCCACTTTCAGAAATCTGCTAAGAAAAACTAAGTAAAAGATAAGAAGCTACCCAATTGTACAGTTACATACATCTCCTCAGGAGATGAGGTTAATTTCTGAATCCTAAGCAGAAAAGTAGACGCTTAAAAATTAAATATACTGGAAAGAAGTCCAATTCAGTTTTCTTCTAAAAATGCCATAACCTTTTTCAGTACCATATGGAAAACCAGCAGAATCCTAGAGCACAACTGGTGTTGATAATGGCACACTACTGGCTAATCATTTTTATGAAGGTCACCCTGATTGATGCAGCCAGGCAGCATCTTAAAAGTGTCTTTCACTGTTCATTGTACTAGATCAAATTGTACAAAATTTGCATTATACAAATGCAAATGCCACCTACTAAGCTGTTTCAGTGATACCATGAAACTGAGACAAGAAGCTTTAATTTGTTGCTTAAATACTGGTTATAAAAAATTCTAGTTTTTAATTGTACAGTAATAGTGTTTTACCTTCAGACCTGTCTTCTCCGAGTCATGTCAGAGTCTTAGAAGACTATAGCATTTTAAAGTTAAAAGTCCTGGATAATACAGTGGGTTTTTTCCCAAGCCTCTGCAGCACAAATATTGCATTAGCTAGAAACTAAGCATACTGTATGCATGCCAACACATACTTTCACAGTGAGATTTAGTACTTATCAGCAATTAATCATGAATGTTCTTAGGAAGCTGTTAAATATTATTATTCTAATTTACTTATTTTATAGCTGGCCTAGGTGGAATCAGAATGATGAGGAAATCTTCCTAGAGCCTCAGAAAGAGTCATGTGAGAGATGATACAGAAAATATGAATTTTCATTCTCAGGCTATTACTATTTTTAAAATTTACATTCTAAATATTAACTCCACTGAAACAAGTGGCAAAATTCTCATGACTTAAGCAAAAAACTTAACAGAGGCCCACACAGCGGGACAAAAAGAATAGTGTGATAGGTCCTGCTTATTTTCTGCAGTGCAAAGATTTTCCTTATTCCTGGCTCTTCTAGGAAGATTATTTGAATGAGAAGAAAAAATGGATCAGAATTCTCTCAGTACAGGTACAAAGAAAATAAAATCTAAGAAACACTGAAGATTTTTTTTCTCTTTACTTACTTTCTTGCCCTTCAGCATTTCATTCACAGCCTGTAAAGTTTGTTGCTTATATTCCAACAGAGACATCTGCTTAATTTACAGTCAAAGCAGAAACCACGGGCAACGAGGAAATTTAAAAAACAAAACAACCTGATATGGTATGGAAGGTGTTTCCAGCATCTCCATGAAGGTCATGCACAGACTTGGAAAGAAATCCTGCTTTATTCACTAGATCTTGCTGTACCCCTAAAAGCAAGTTAAGGATTCAAGCTTTGGTTAAGGACTGATCTATTACTTCATACTTCAGAGCTAAACAAATTAGAAAAGCAAAATCTTGGAATTCTCCTAGTATTTATGACAACAAAAAAATATCCTTATCAGGAAGAAAAGCTTTTAAAGTTTCAGTATCAATAAATGAACAACACAATATATGTAGCTCATTCTTCTTCTTTCAGTTCAAGCTCCCTTTTCATGCCTTTTTTCACTTTACCTTTTAAGATACTTGAGATTGTTCATATTTGTAGATAACAGCACAGTCACATCTTGGTGCTTCCAAGCCCCTGAGGAAACAAAGTTTGTTAGGTGAGGCCATCTAGACATGGCCAAAGCATCTAGCTTATTCTGTTTTATTTAGAAAAGTAGGCATTATATGACTAGAAATATCAACTGCCACTAAATCAGCAATGGTATAAAATATCAACTGTATTACCATGAAAAACAGAAGAGAGAATCTGTTAGTATCTTCCTAAGCATGGCTTATGTGTAATTGGGAACTAAGTGTTTATTAATTTTTTTGTTAAGCTTGTAGTCATCATTCTTCTCCTTTTAACTTTGTGGCTTAATACAGTCTAATTATGTAATCATGGCTTCTTAAATAATAACATATAATATAGTTTTGCACCACGTGCTTCATGCATACATTGCACAGGCCAAGCCTTTAGGTTATTTACATGATAGCTACACAGGCATCTGGTTTTATACAACATTTCATATGGTGCAATAACAGCATAGAGTTATTAGAGTTTAGTTACCACATAAATTCAGTTACATTTGTTGTGTTCATATCTCAGGAATTCTATGCAATTCTCAGAAATTGGACATTATTGGCAAAGAGCTATATTAAGTCTACCCCTTAATGCAGTGAAGCTCTTGATTGTCTCAGGCAGGGAACCAGAACTTTGGTTCATTAGTGGGATTTTAGAATGCTGTTTGTGCACTAATATAATCAATAGATAGTGCCCACCAGAAGAAGCTGCAGCCTAAGTATTTAGTAGGAGATAGTGAGGACAGAGTTATGTAAAACTACGGGTAAATGACAAGATGGTTAGCATTAGCAGTAACAAAGCTGTGTTCCTGTCACATGAGGTGTCGATGTGTATGAACAAAATTGGTCTTCAGGCCACCTCGATCCTGTGACTGCTGTGTGTCTGATAGTTGTCCAGCCACCAGAATGGCCTGAGGAGTCAGAGTGGATGCTTTGAATACCCTGTCTAGAACTGCATTCACATTTCCCTGACAAAAGCGTCACTTACCTGAGACAGTGTCACCTTACTCCCTCTACACTTCATGATTTGGGGCTTAGTAGGATCTGCAAATAACTTTATGGTGGTTTATTTTTGGTTTCACAGAATCAGGGGTTGGAAGGAACCTCTGGAGATCATCTAGTCCAATGCCTTCTCTAAAGCAGGTTTACCTAGAGCAAGCTGTGCAGGACTGTGTCAAGGTGGGTTTTGAATACCTCCAGAGAAAGAGACTCCATCACCTCTCTAGGCAGCCTGTTCCAGTACTCTGTCACCATCAAAGTGAAGAAGAATTTCCTTATGTTCAGACAGAACTTCCTGTGTTCCAGTTTGTGCCTGTTGCTGGACGCCACTGGTTTTAGTTTTTGCTTCTTGGTCTTTTCCCAACCTACTCCAAATCCCCATGGGTTACACACATTTCCTAAGACTGCTCCTTTGGCTGCTTTG
Source organism: Merops nubicus (assembly GCF_000691845.1). NCBI lineage: Eukaryota > Metazoa > Chordata > Aves > Coraciiformes > Meropidae > Merops > Merops nubicus. The sequence continues at coordinate 65,182 of NW_008590225.1, forward strand.
GTGGAGACCCACAGCTCCTTTCAGCTTCTTCAGGTAGCAGTACCACTCGTAACACATTACCAGGGCAAGCCACCTGTGAAGCTCCTTTCAGCAGCACCCAGCAGAATTCCCCTGTTCTGCACCAGACTGTGACCATGCCACACTCAGTTCACACCCTTGTTCTCGTAGAGTGTAAAGCTGGGAGACAGCGTTACACTCAAGGCTTTGGAGTAAAAATTCTAAATTTATGGGTTTGTGCAGGTTTATTCTGTTAATAGCATGAGGTGATATAAATGTCTGTTCATCAGTGTAGAAAAACTGCCTGATGTTTTAGTGTATAACTGGATTCCATGATTTATTTAATGCTGTATGAAATAATAAGCACAGTCTGGCTTCAGCTCTGACTTATTTTCTCATAAACCTAGAGTAATTTAACTGCAATGGAATTACTGAGGAGTTGCACGGTTACAAAATCAGCTGAAGAATCTGTTGTAAGCATATTGCACATGAAAAGGAAAGCAGAGGGAAGTGTTACTTTCAACTTTGAGAGCCTTCATTTGACTTTTTTATATCTAGTAGAACTTGTTCGTAATGGTTGGCTTCTTTTTTCAAGTAGAACTCAGTGGCAGAAATTACTATGCTTTGGAACTAAAATCTCCTTGGAATCCAGAACAAATCACCTGCCAGTACTGAGACTAGTAGTATTTTATGTCTTGTTACTGATAAAAACATTTCTGCTGTTACATTGAAATCTCAGACCACTAGTAGAATTTGACTGGAAGTGAAGTATTAAAAAGTCTTGAACAGTAAACACATCACTAAATCAGAAACACAGGTTTTTTCTCCTATGTATCTGACATAACAGGAATATGAAAATTAAGCAAATTTAGTTGGAATTTAAATTGTGGAGTTGGATCTGGCTTGCATTTGACTGCTACCTCAGCACAACATTAGGGAGATTGTGATCCTGGCACATTTACCTGTGCCTTCAAAGGTTCTGCCAAACTCCTGGCTCTGTAGACCAAAAATAAATCCCATGATACTCATGAGAGAGATTAGGGTTTGTTGGTGTTGCTATGCTTTGGTCCACACATTGGACATACTATAAGGAGTCTTGGATATAATGTTTTTAAATTTGTTAGAATAAACCAGTTGCATAAGTGGGCCAGTATGCTGCTGCATCTGTTGTCATTAGCCACCAAATATTGTGGCAACACTCTTATCCAAAAAGATCAATGCTACATATTTTCAGTTCTTGGAGGAACTATGTTAGAAGACAGCATTCTGGTAGCATTTCTAGTTCACTGTTTTCATGTTTACTATTTTAGCAATAATTTCTATAAGAATAACTGTTGTTCTCTTTATCTCTGAAGCAAGCATGACTAATTCAAGATTATTTTCTCTTCATAAAGCAAAAATTTTAAGGCCATATTGATTAATTTTAATCAATCAAAACTGCAATCAGTAATCTGAGTCTTATAATTCCTTCGGGAATTAAATAAAGGGAAATAAAGATGGCGCAATCCCAAAAATTATCTTTCAAATTACTAAAACATGAATCTCAAAATACAGTGTTGCTGTGTCCTTGTAGACAAGTACATGGAACACATGGAAAAAGCAGCAAAAAATAATTATACCATATAATTCCATGAAGCCTTACTTCCCTTGAAAAAAATAAAATTAACGTAATGCTGCTCTGTATTCTGTACAGGGTTGTAGTCTGTTGTCTTGTAGTCAAAGAATTGACAGGGTCCAGAATCCAGTGATTTAAAAGCATAAACAAATAGACTGCAGATAAAAAGTAGGGTCACGTATTAAAACTGAACGACAGCATTGCATTAAAGGTTTTGCCTTTACAGTGTTCACACATGCCAAATAAAAAGGTAAACTCCCAGTTTATGTAAGAGGCAATGTTCTTCCTAGTGTCTACACAGATAATGTGGTTTACACTAGCTAACGTTTTGCCTTTAATAGTGTGGGGTTTTTTAATATTTTCTCTTTACATCTTCTTAAGAAGAGAGGAAACATGTAAGTAGGACCTTTCCTCCTTTAGAGTTCTACTCCTGCTGGTTTTTTCCCCCACACACGATTATAATTTTCTGTATGTTACATCATCACTTCCTCTGCAGCAGCCATTTTGATATCACAGAAAATTATGACTTCAGGTGAAAGAACAAGCAGCAGGAGTAGGTGAATGCCTCTGTACAAAAACCATGCAAAGAGGACCTAATTAAAAAAAAGAGGAAAATAAAAATGGAACATGTAGAAAGAACTCTTCTTCCTCCCACTCTCTTGGGCTACTGTAAATTAGTGCATCTTTAAAAAAAAAAAAGTTACCCCTAAAGCACGGGTCTCACCTCAGCAATACTTTGGTCAAAAAGAATGTAGCGTTGTAGCCAAATGCAATAAAGATGAAACACTTTAAATAAAATAGCAGTATGTCATTTAAATGATTTGACCATTAGATCACATTGCAGAATAAAATAATTTTAAAATAAATACTATATTTTTTCCAGGTCACCAAAAGTAGCTTGGTTTAGGCAAATCAGGGACCTTGATCATACAAATCATCCTTTCCCTCACTGACTTGCACCATTTATAGCAGTAAAACTATTAACACCAATAAATTTTTGTGGAACATGAATTGGGGAAAGGAGAATGCAGGTTTCCAGTTACAAGACAAAACCAGAACATTTCAAAGTACAAATCTTAAATTTGAAGCCTAAAAGATATTTTTTAAGAAATGCAATCAAATAGTTTTCTAGCTGATTATCTGAGAAATGGGTATATTTTTGAAACCTACATATATAATAAAGATTATAAAATGGTAACTTGTGATTTCTGGTGCTTTTTAATGGTTAAATCTGGATTGTGTATTTTTCAGTCTCCAAATCAACATAGGACCCCTACTAGGAAATATCATTACACCTGAAACTGTATTGTGAAACACAAAATCCACATTTCAGAGTGAAGATACAGTAACAGAGGCTTAGCAAAGGACTGTTTGGAAAGCAGTGGCACCGTGGCCATCAAGATGTAAAGATGTGATAGGCAAAAGTGATACAGGGTGTTTGTACCTTAACTTTTTGTAAGAAACAAAAGGACAAGCTTTCAAACAACCATTCAGTACATCACTATATTGAACATCATTTTCTATACATTATACTTGGTTGTTATTTAACTAGCTGTGAAACCATCACTACCAGAATCATAGACACCTACCTATTTTTTACTAGCCTGTGGTTTTACTCACCATATACACATTTAAATAACAGTGTGCATATTTGCAGGACCAGCATCATTTCTGAAGTACAACTGACTTCTAAACTGTCGGTTAAATATTAGAGATGACTAAGAGAAAAGTTTGGAATCATGGAGGAACCAGACCAATGTATTTTAAAATTTAGTTACAAATTGGGTAAAACATGAGTTTTTAGAACTGTCTGAAACCATGCTGTTTTTTTCTCGTGAAGACACAGCTCTATATCCTAGCTGAACATTAATGAGGAATTTTTTTGTCCCAGTCTCTATTTGATGGATCTACATACTGTCACTTGGACTGGCAGCACTTAAATTTTATGTTTAGAAAATGGCCCAGAATAAAACCCACAAAGTTAATCTAAGTTTTAGAATAAAAAGACGACTAGGTGAGCTATCTGCAAAAATATTTTCTGATATCTGCCTATGTTATGGCACAGCCTGATGTAACTGTATTTCCAGAAATAATAACCTCACAAAGTATTGCTGCATGTGTTGCAGAAATAACTCACTGGCTGTGTCTAGCGTATGCTTTACATTTTCAGATGTTAAGCTGTCACTTTAATTCTTTTTTCTTGGTAACCTTTTATGACTTAGTGGTTTATTTAGGATTTAATAAACTGGGGAAGTAAACTCAAGAGAAAATTATGCAAACACATCTTGGGGAAAGCAAATTGAAACTACTGGAAGTGCTGCATTTTAAAAACCTAGCAATCACATGCACTAAAGAAAATTTGGCCTTTGACTTGATTATCCGTTGGAGCTGGCATGGCTGAACCACGGGGAAATTTGATAAGATTCTGTTCATAGGAGGAATGAGCAGTTGCAGTAATTTGATAATCCACATTGAAACCCACTTTTGCATAAAACTCCTGTGAACAACTCAGGATAGAAAAAGAGATTGTACTAATTCTTATAGATGGTTGTGTTGCATCGTAGTAAGGAACACTGTGAAAGTAATAACTCATTCTTTAATAAATCTTACTGTACATTTTGTAGAAAGAAGTATCTTTGGTCTCTTGGGCTGTTTAAACATCTTCAAACAGTATTACATGTACATAAAAAAAAGCTATACAACAGCATTGCCCTTTGTGAGCCGTAGTGCAGCACTTTTAAGTGTAAATGTGAATGCTCTCATTAAACTGTTCAATCACTGATCTCTTAGGAATAGCAAATGTTTATTTAAAAAGGTCACAGGAAAAAAATTCATCACGGCTTCTGGGAGGCTGGAAGCACATTAAGTGTGGGAGTTCACAGAGCTGATGAAATGCAAAGTAATAGTTGGATTGAGAACAAGACACGGCAACATGCTGTGGTCTTGTTTTGACTGTAAATGATTTGGAGTTTGGTGAGTATTCTTGTATGCAAAATCTGTTTCTTAGTGACAGAGCAGGGAGAAGCGAGTTGGTAATAAGTATTTCTGAGTCAGAAATACACTTTTTGCTTGGGGATGCAACAGGGTGTCATAGCCTGAGCTTGCAGTGGGTAGTCAGGACCTTCAGAATTTTCCTCCTACATCTGGTACAGGATTCTTTGTGGCCCTGCACTAATGAGCTGAGTTAATCCTCTTGGGCATAAGGATGCAACACCAGGATAGCCTAATTATAGCACTAGCCCAGGTCTGTTCTTCACCCAGCTGCCTAGGGCAGAAAAGCAGCTATGCAGAGGTGAGCTCTAGCTTGGGAAAGAGGTAAAGCAACTAGCTCAGTTAAGACATCTCTTCTCTGAGTCTACCAGCCTACATAGTCATGTCAAAGTCTGGCAGTTAGAGCCTGCCACCTACCTGGGAGAGATCCTGAAGTTCATTTTACCCTAAGTTTTGAGTATGTATTATAAAGATAGAGAGGTTTCTTGGAGTGAAATTTCTTCTGAATCTTTCTGCCTTAGTTTTGCTGTCTGCAGCAGGAGCTGATACTTATTTACCTAACAAAAAAATCTATCTTATCTATTTGAAGTGAGAGACTATTATGTATTAAAGATACAGCAGATTTTGATATATAGCTTCTTTAAGAAACAAGAGACTGGAATTAAAAGGACATACAAGTTAGATTTTGTTCTAAGATAATATCACATGATTATTTTCAGTGGACTTGAGCCAAATTCCATCCAGGTAAGGAACTTGGCTTGTAACTGGTTTTGGTTTTTCTTTTAACTCTTGCTTTCAAACCATTGCCCGAGTCTACCTGTATGTTATTCTCTGCTTGCATATTTTATACATAGTTCCTTATGAAAACACAGGAACAAGCTTGACACCTGATTTTCTCCCAAACTTAATTTTGTCGTGGTTTTAGTTTGTTGATTTCAAACGCGTTATAGTAATCTGAGGACCACGTTCAGTCTATCTGATCCAGAATCAGTGATTCAGTTTCATTTTGCACACGTGTTTTGACTCACAGAACGGTTGAGTCAAATACAAAATTGTGTATTTGCATAACTTCTGTAATAAAAAATATGAGGATACATGAAACAGGATGCTGTAATATTTCAGCCAATGTTGTTTTTTTTTTCTCTGCTGATTTGGTAAACGTAAGCGCTGAATCTGAACACCTGACTTATGTTGTCTAACTATATTTTGATGTAGGACTTCCTTTCATTTCAGCATTATGCCTATATTTGACACTGCATCAAGAATGTGAAGAGATTTATTTCTTTTATATTTCTCCTTTTTTTCTAGCCCGCCCTTCACACAGAATCCTGTCTTGGATTTGTTTGACTGTAAACAGATTCTAGTTTCTCCTTTCTTGAAATGGAGAAGCATACCTGCAGTGAAACACAGTCCCCTGATGTCCTGATCTTGTCCAAGGTGGAGGCAGTCATGACAGTGGCATTTTTCCTGTGTTGGCATCCATCTCAGTTACTCTGCATAACACTGGTTATATTGGCAATAAATTTAATCGTTAAGATCCAAAAAGAATTACCCTTCCTCCTTCAGCTGAACTTGGCAAATTATATGAAGTCCCTACATAAACTCCAAATATATGTATGTTTATGAGTGTATATACAATACTTACGAAACGTTTATACATGTGCATAGTAAGTAAGGGGTATATATGCTTCATAAATAGTACTAACAAGATTTGGAAGATTTAGAAATTTCTTCTTGCAGAGCTCTGGTGCACTTCATAGTGGAAGATCATATTAAATATGTGGACAACCTTGGGTTTCATAGTGCATACATTACAGAAAAAGAAAAAATTTGATAGCTTGACCTCCATGTATGACGAGGAGAGAGAGGAGGCAGAACAGAGTGGTAAATAACAAGGGAAAAAGGAGATTTGCTTTGGGGCCATTAAGAAATTTGTCCTTATTTTGCACAACTTTTGCTTTAGTGATTTTCCCCCCATGGTTTTGTTTTCATCCAGATTTTGCAGTTGATTCCAACTGTAACTCACTTGGAAATTTCTCCTTTTGGAAACCCTGGAATTTAGGTTATTGATTGTTGTCTGTTGCTGATTGCCTCCTGGGAAAGGAAGTGGTATTGTCAATTGCTGTAATACAAGGCAAATTTTTGCATTATATGTACACTGTTACACCAAATCTGATTTGTTATACAGAAAAAGTTCCATACAAAGATTATGATGTGTTATTTATGACACTTCAGAACATTATAGTCTTTTATAGATGCAGAGCAACTTTTTTTTTTCAGACATACAAAAAGATTCTGATAATGATACTAAATGATAGGTATAGAGCTACAAAGAACATGGTGTGTGACAGTGAGTGCATGACAAGTTTGTATCTGGGAACTAGTCCCTCTGTCTGCTTTGTCCATTTTATTCCCCATTTTGTTCCTAGGTAAGCTAAACTATTTTCTGTATTTCAATTTCTTGATCTGCATAACTGCAAGAGTTGTTTACCTGGTCTACAAGGGTGTATGGACTAGGCTTTGTAAAGTGCTCAGACCCTCCTTCTGACAAAATCCAGTGTATCCTCAGAATATTATTTATCATCTGCAGCAGCTCTGCCTCAAACACTTGAACTTCTTTACAAAGGTATCAGTACCAGGCAGTTAACCCCTTTTGTTGTAGGTGTTTTCATTTTCTTAGCTCTGTTGCATTAAAAGCTGACCATCAAGCATCTCTCCAGATGAATTTGACAACACTGGAGGATCGACTTCACTGTTGAAAAACTTCATTTTGTATGATTACTGTTATGTTTGGGACTCTACGGTGGGGTTTGGTTTCATTTTTTTTTTTTAATGTAACTCTTTGTTTTACAGATGAGGGCAGGAACGCAGTTGACCATGCAGGTGGTGCACATATTGTAGTAGACCATATAAGGTCACTGTGCAGTAAAACAGATCCAGCCAGTGAGAAGCTCTTGACTGTCTTTTGTGGCATGCTGATGAACTATAGCAATGAGAATGGTAAACAACACTGAAAATTTGCTTTGTGTCTACCAGGAAAACAACCCCATGAACAAACAAAAAAGAAAGATAAAGGTTTAAGTCAACTGTAGGTTTACATTGTGGATACTAACACTCAATTATCCTGAAAAGATCAAATACCTCTGTTCACATACACAATTTTCTGCATCATTAAAATTACATTCCCCAAAATACTAGATATCTTCCTGATGCAATTCCATGTAGTACACTGTATAAAGTTTTAAAATCAACATCTAGAATTTACATCTTTGTCTAAAAGTAATACATGGAGATGTATCATACACCTTAGGAAAAAAACAGATTTACAGAAGTAAACTAGGAGGCTACATTAAGTCCTTTCTTTTTCACTTATTATCAAACACTACCATGACTAATTTGTTGCAGGCATGCAGTGTTGTCTTGATGATTTGGGGGTATGTATGCCAAACAGTTTTCCCTTAATCATTTTGCTCCTTGTGAAATGCATATAAAACCACATTACTTTCTTCTAACATTAATGGAGAATAATTTGTGGGTACGTTCAACACTGTTCTATATCCACAAGTTATAAGTTTATGTTCTTTATCCCATTAAATGGGGAAGTTTAGGGGCTGAGAAAAACACAAGATAGTATCTTTAATGCAAAATCCTTGACTGCTGAGGGTAAGAAAAGTGTCCTACACTAGTTGTACAAATGTACTGATACTTTAATATCTAGTTTGCTTCTGCAAACAAGTGTGTTAATACGCTAAAGCACATTTTATGGCATTCACACATTTCCAAATTTTTTCAAAATTTAAATCTCTAAAAAAAATTTGGATAAGTGAGGAAAGCTAAATAGAGGCTGTTCTCCTGACTTGTAATGGCACAGGTTGCAAAAGTAATTAGCTAATCACATTGTTTCTTCAATCATGCCCATTTCCTGAATTGTAGTGCTTTATTTTAGGAAGAAATAGCTTCTTTATTAGCTGCTCACCATTTCCTTAAAGTTACCACTTGCCATAACTCAGTTTGCAAACCTGTGTCCCCAAAACTCTTCTACTTTTCAGGATGGTCCATAGGGTTAAGGTTTTAGTTAAGGTTTTTGTTTTTGTTTTTCTTTTTACCTTTACTTTATAAATTTTTCATCTGCTTTATCATCTCTTCTAGCATAGCTTCTTTCAGTGTTTTCTGTGCCATCTCTTTGGAGCTCTCAGCTCTTAGTGTTACTCATCCACCTCTAAATATCACTGTTGCCTATGTCTCATCTCTCTCTCTTGTTCTTTTTTTTTTTTCTTTTCCAAGTATTATCTAAGAATACTTGTTTACAGTATTTCTTCCTTCTTCTCCAAATAGCAGCTTTCCAGTTCCTTTATTTCATACAGTTTTCAGGAATTTTTTTGCTTGATGTCTGCATGAGTGTCACTTTTTGTCACATTTCATAGTGTTAACTCAGTATTTTCTTCATTTGTTAAAATTTTTGGAGCAAATAGATATTCTCACTTCCAAGCTACCAGCATCTTCTGGTTTAATTAAGACTAATGTTCATCCAGTATATTTGGTAGATCAAGACTGACCAGTCCAAAAGCATTGTGTAGAGATACTGTATCAGTTTTGCTTCAGTGACCAACCTCCCAGCAGATCTTCCTAGGGAAACTAATGATGAGATAAATCTCCCAAACAAGCAGCTTCAGAACAGTTTAACTGTTATGAACATTGAACAAATTACTTTTTCCATCTAGTAAAATAGCTTGCTCTGATGCAATTAATAAAGCAGTTGTGTAGTTTGGTGACAACTGGGAGGATTCACTAAGCTGCTCACTGCTAAATGACATCTTTCATCTCACACAAACTAACAAACTGATGTGATATTCACAGGAGTCACTGAAGCAATGTTGGATGTGAGAAATGCAGGAATATTTCCGGCTCCTGGATCTGGGTGTAGAACACTACCCTGTCCTACCACCACATCAGGGAGGAAATGCTGGGGGCTTACCAGACCCTCACCATTACCCACATACTTGGTGGTCTCCATGAGAAGGGACCTTTTGGCAGGGACACAGCTCCCGCTTGGCCCATCACCCAGGGGTATGCTGTGTAAGACTTGGGTCCTGTAGTCCCATTGTGAATTTGCTTACCAACAGAGGCAACCACTGAATTAAACCCCAAATAATCAACCATAGCAGTACTAAAAAAAAAAAAAAAAAACCAAACCAGGAGTAGAGGATTAAATTTTTAGAAGAAAAGTGACTGTACCTGCAGCATGTGAATGGAGAGACACATAGTTGACCTGTCTTGCTAGTTTTGTTTTAAGAGCCACAAGTGCAACTGGACCATAGTTGTGAACTGCTTTAGAAATATCACCTGTGGGCCACTGTAAATATTCAGGACAACAGTCAATATCAAATACTGAGGCCAAGACAACCACTTAGTACCACACGTTGCAGCATTGGGTGGATAATATTCTGAGTAAACGCAGTTCTTTGCTGACCTACTAAACGTGTCAACTCAGATTGCCCTGACAGTTAATTGTGCTCACAGATGAGCAGATACCATGTTCAGGATTTACTTGCAAAGGCTTGACCCCGTGCTACTTACAAAGAAGATGAACACTGCACTGGTTTTGCTGAAGGCTGAGGAGTATGGGATTGCATCCTAGAGTCCCAGATTGCTTTATCTGTAGTTATGGAAACAAATTGGACAAAAATAAAAGAAAAAATATTAGAAAGGTGAGAAGGAAGTGTTTCAGTCTTTATTTCTGAAATAGCAATTCTACCTTCTCTTGTGTCTGTCATCTTTTCCTGGTTAGCATGCTATGTCACAAAATCACAGGTGGGGACTTGGAAGATTTCTTTACCACTTTTAATGACTTGTGCTCTTTTAAGTTGCACTGGCTATCCAGATAAGGACAATTACAGCACACTGCATTCTTAATTGCATCCAATTATCTGTGAACACCCGAATATTTTCTAATCCTTAGCATTTTATGAGCAAAGAGTATATAAATTATTTTAATTCTAAACAGCTCATCATTCCCAGTCAACTAACTGCCCTCTTTTTCCAATAGCTACTACTTTATATTGAATAGCTATCAACTACCTTATTTTTTTAATGTGAGAGACTCCTTTTTGTGTACTTTAAGTTTTTGAATCATCACAGGGATTTATCACACTAGTTTTACAAAGATGGCAACTGAAGAGCAGCTGCAGAGCAAATTAATGGGGCACTCTTGTACCTCATCCTGATTCTGGACACTCAGCTTGCAATTGTCACTCCATTTATAACACTGTTGTTTAAGCTTTAAAGCTGATTCCCTTTTACAAGGTTCTTGTGCTGTCTGCTCATGTTCAGGGATTATTTTTGCCTGCTCTCTCTCAGTTCTTCTTTTGCCTCCTTGGAATCGTATCACTTCATTAGTCGTTACGGTGTTAACCGAACAAACTCAGCTGCAGCATCTCCGCAGTTCTTTTAAGCTTAATAAAAAAAGTGTTGATTTTTGGTTGTGTTGCTAGAAATTAGAGAGGGTTTTTTTTTTTTCTGATGGGACACATCCCTTTGCCCTCAGCCCAGATTATCTTGATCCTGTCTCTCATAATCATATTTTACTACCCAAATTCAATCAGACACAAATAGCTCATCCCTGCTTTCCATTATTATAATTTCTTAAAATGCAAAGTTGCAGGTACAGCTAGGAATGAAATAAACGTATCAAATGTGTTTGTGAATGTTTTTGCTCATAGCTTAATCCCTAGGCAAGCAAGTCTTGACAAAAACCTGTAATAATTCTTTCCGTGTCAAGCCATGCAGACTTTATTTGGAGTATGGAGCACCTGTGCTCAGACCTGCTGTCTTAGCACCTTGCAGTGGGTTCAGGATGTTGTGCTTCTCCCATCCTGAAGACTCTTATCAGTACATATAGTCACTGTGTAGCTATGAATCTGCTAAAAAGCAAAAGGCAAAGCAGGCTTGGATAAAGAGTGAAAAAACTAACTGCTCTAATAAAACTAATAATCATCTGCAAACACTCACGTAAAAGTGTTAGCCACACAAGTAGTTACTCTGCAGATCTCATAATCCTGTGAGCTAAGACTACTTACAAGTTAATGGGATCAGTCTATAAGGTAGATAACTGTCTCTTGAGATTTATAAAATAAACCATGAAAGAGTTTTTAAAGGAATGCAGAAGTGATGAACAAACTAACAGTTGGGTTAGGTAGTCAAGTTGGAGGTCAGAAGTTAACTGGATAACAGTATGCATGTGTGAAAGTATACGTAGATTTCTGTATGGGTGTATATATGTTTATAAAAATAATCATGTTTATAGATTGCTTCCTCATCTCATTTCATATTAAACTTGAGTCTGTCGAGGTTGTCTTTCCTTCAGTGCCTTTGTGAAATGTAACATGCTGATGTTAAGTCATACAACTGCCAAGCCTTTCTTACCCTCACAAAACTCTTAGTGACTGGAATGAATGCTGGGGACCGATTTGCACTGCAGATCTGCCAGCTGCAGAAGCTATGGAAATACACAGGAAATAAAAGGGAGATTTATGACACCATTATGATGGTGTAACAGCAATATTTCACTAAAGCTTCCTTCTAAGACTTACCTTTGCTAATTTTCATGCTTGCCATGGTTTTTGTTTCATTTACATCACAGCTAAAGATCTCTAGCATGCTTTCAAGACCTAAATATACTGAAATGCAAAGTAACCTAAAGCATGTAAAAGCAGATAAAAAGTATGTTTCTTATGATAGCGAGATAATCAATACAATCACCTACATGTTATCTTGATGATTTAACATAGATGTAGGCATTGCAAGCAGGTTTCTCTAGGGTACAAAATTATGCCACCAATTTGTACAAAACAAATTTTTCTTTAGCATTACAATCGCAGTAACTGGTGAAGACATGAAATGATTAGTTGTTTTGTGAAATTCTGTCCAAAATCATGAACTAGTCTAAATCAGCATTTTAAACTCAAATGCCCCCAATAAAGTTCTCAATTTGGGATATTCTCCCCAGATCTTACTCTTTGGAGTTTCCATGTGTGTCACCGAAGGACATGGAGCCATTGAAATTCAAGTTTTAGGTAGGTAATTCTTTGTGCTGGCGCATGTATTGATTGCCTTTTATCTACCTGTATATGCATCTGTACAGCATCACTGTCAGTGCTTTTCACCCCAGGAGAACACAGAGGCATCTTACTAGTGCAACATGTGATAGAAGTGTAAAATATGAGTTTCTTTTGTGGCTTTAAGTCATAAATTCAGAAGAGGCATTCAGTTATTCATACTTCTTGCTCACTATACGTGAAGTTCTGCGTAGGAAGCCAACAGAAATGCTGTTTTAGCCTGAGATACAATGTTGCCTGGCTCATGACTCATTTTAGTCCTGTGCCAGCCAATTGCTTGTAGAAAGGCTGCATGTGTCCCCTGAACTCCTCTTCTGCTTTAGTAGGGCCTTAAAACTTCCTGCAGTGAAAGGCTGAGATATGCAGTTATTCCAGGCACCTCAGTATGTGGTCTTTCATAGGACAGCCAGAGAACTGCTGGCAGTCCCCTTCAGCTAAGGCTGAACCACTCAGATGTTTTTAATTTCTCTGAACTAAAAAGTGCTGTAGGTCTCCATACCAGTGAGAAGTCTAATACTTCTCTCTTAAACTTCTTAATAGACTGTGTTCTTGTATTTATAGAGAAAGAGCCTCCTCTTGGTGGTAATGACAGATGTCAAGATGACAAGTTCAGAATTTGTATGGCAAGCCCAGGCTTAAGTATAAACATAGCAAATAGCTGCAGGCAGCCTTTTATTTTCAGAGGTTTTGCCTCCCATGCAGCTCTGTGACTCACGGGGTTGTCATGTCACTGGCAGAGGAGAAAATTTATCCTTTCGCTTACTTCGGTTAAGGCATCAGTTTACTGGCAATTCTTGTAGTCTCATTCCCACCACTGTAGACCCTTCCTTTGCTCAGGTGCCATCCTTCTACTCCAAGGAATTGAGACTGGAGTGGAGTCAGCCATAATACCTGGCTTTTGGCCCAGCAGAATTGTTCTTTCTGCTTTTTTCCTACGTGGGAATTGTAGAGACCTTGCTACAAGTGCACTCCGTGCTCTCTTGAACAGCAGTACATCCTTCTATTTGACTCTTCAGATTCCTATTTCCTTTCAAAGATGGATATAGTTTCCCTTTTTCCACTCATCTTCTCCTCTGCACTTTTTATATATTTTGTATTAAGAAAGAGACATCAGAAAAAAAACCCTACTCAAAAAAGCAAGTTTATGCTTCTGATGACAGAACACTTTTCCAAACGAAGCCCATAGAAATTAATTGTCTCTTTGTCCATTATCGAAGAATAAAGTGATTTTAGAGTGTCTAAAGGCATAGTCTAGTAAGAAAGCAGTGTCTTTCCACACAATTTTCTATGGTATTTGTGGTTTGTATCTTTGTTCTCCTACTCTCCATGACTACCATTTTTCTGTCAAAATTTTTAAGTGTCTGCAGGGGACAATCACAAACCGAGGACAAAAACAGATTATTTACCAGTAACCTGAGTTCTCCTACACAATCATTTTCTCCACAGAACCATTGCAATTCCCCCCTCCCTGATCTTCCTATTCAAGAGACAGATTTTTTTTTTTACAGTCAGTTTGGAATCAAGTAGGAGGGTGTAATAGTGACTCACATCTGCCAGAGGTAAAATGGCATTCAATGCATGCGCTAGTGCAGTTTGTACTTACCTGAAATTTGACAACTTCAACAGCTCTTTGATGTCCGACATGGCGTTCTCACAAATTTCTCTAAAGACCATGAATCTGTGGAAGAGGTAACCCCACCCCCCCAAAAAAGGAAATTCAGTTACTGGTAAGTAATACAGTTTTATTAAAGATGTCAAGCCATAAGGATTCCTGCTCATCCCCAAAAAACTGTAATAACCATGCCATTTACTTATTTAGTGGACCGAATTGAGAATTATTATTAAAAAAATTTACACTGAATATAAATGCACTAAGCATTCCAGAATAATTTCGTAATTTTTATTATATGAAGATCCCAAACACTTTTGGCAGAATCTTGAAGGCAAAGAGTTTTCCGAGAGCACAAGTTGATACTAAATTTGCTAGACTTGAGATGGAATATGTCTTTATCTCCCTGCAATTTTTATGGCTCTGATTCCACAGACACAAAAGCTCCAACGGATTTCAGTTGCTCAGAATGAATTCCTTAAAAAAAAAAAAAAAAAATATATATATATATATTCCCCTGTAGGGTTTGACCCAAAGCTAAATGAAGTAACACAATCCTCTTGAATTCATTGGGCTTTGGATCCTTATCTTTTGGGTCTGTAACATTTAAACATAGTTAAAGTGATTAGGAAAAAAAAAGGAAAAAAGATGCTTAGGAAAATTACTGAACAACATCTGGCGTGTTCATATCTGCTTCATTCTATTCAGTTGTCAAACAATGTTTTTCTTCTTTGCTATGTTATAGGTAAAATGTGTTAAGAGATAATACCGTTATAAATAATCCTTTTAAAACAACCATGTTTCTGCCTAACCATCAAAGCATCTTTCTATTTGCAGACATCTAGGAGCAATAACTTTCTTACTTGTAAATACTATAAGCTTTCATCCTATGCAAGAGATTATCAGAATGGCTTCTAAGGACTTTTCTTAAACCTTCCATTTTTTTGTCTTTATTAAACTTTCTTTTTTCTCAAGCTCCTCATAATCTACATTGTGACTTCCTGTGTTTATAAAACTTCTCATGTTTATTTCAGTGCCAATTTATATTCATTCTAATTTTAATTTTCCAGTTTGATCTCTAAGGGAAAACAATATATAGGAACAAGCTTTCAGATAAATAATTATTTCACTGATACAGTTTTGCTTTATTCCAGTCAGCTAGTCTCACTGAGCTCAGAATCAAACCCAAAATGTATTAGGAACCTGATATCCACAAAATTATCAGTAGCTGCATAATTCACCATACCCTGTCAGGAGTCTTATTTCTGGGAATAACTTCCATTGCCAAGGGCAGGGAGAATTATGAGTCCATATTTCAAGTCTGGACCAGATCCTAGTGTAGAAGAGTAGAGGAGACAGACATTTTAATGCTGCTTAGCCTAGAAGTTGCTTTCTGTAAAAAATGCTTTTTTTGGTTTAAAGAGTAGTACCACAACCAAAAGTGCTAACTCACTGTTGTACTTTCTTTTTATGTAGATATCCTGCAGTCACAGCTTATCAATATGGGTGTTATTCCTACACTAGTGAAATTGTTGGGTATTCATTGCCAAAATGCAGCTCTGACTGAGATGTGCCTTGTTGCATTTGGCAATTTAGCAGAACTTGGTAAGTGCACAATTTTAATCTCAAATTTACATCCAGTTTTCATAAAGTTAAATCTTGAAGACTAACAAAAGCCCTGCACTGATGCTTGTTCTATTCCTTTTGGTACATTCAAAATTTAAAGCCAGCAATTTCTGCTTATGGTCTCTAAAATCTATAGTTTGTTGTTTTTTTTCCCTTCAGTAACTGAAATTTATTTGGGTACTTAGTACAACCTTATGTTTTATGTTAACGTTCTTCAATGCAACTAAGCACATTTTAAATCATCCAAACAGCATTTCCTGAGCGCTTCTACTTAATGTGAATTATTTATTAAAAATATTAATAATGTATCCTGGTGTAGCTCCACGAAGTTATATCAGGATTAAGTTTGGCGCATGGAAATCACTGAATGAAGCTGAGACAGGCACAGTTCATAAATCTGCCTATACAATGTTCTGTTAGGTTTAGAGTTTTAACACGTTCTAGTCTAAATACTTGCATGTATAAATGATGAATACTGCTAAGATGTAAACATTATTTTTAGCAAGTTTAGGTACAGCTTCATTAAAACTGAAGTTAGTGGTCCTGCATTGATTCAATGTCTTTGCAAGTGAATTAGTTTTCACTGGAATCCCACCAAGTGTAAACCAACAGGTTGTTAGGGTTCATGTTTTATTATCACTTATGTTTTACATTGCTGTTCTTTTGCTAACCTGTTCTGTGAAATTTTAGTCTTATGATTTTCTTTGCACTGGATAATGCTAAATAATGTAGCAGTTATCATATCGTCCTTTATTTCTAAGAAGATTCAGCAGTTCAAAATATGAAAAAGATACGTGAGTTTGTACTGTTTGGTAGCTTGCAGTTATTCACAACTATCCTAAGTTCATAGATTTCAAGGCCAGACAGAGTATCATGTTATTGAGTGTAGTCTGATCACACATATAATCCCTTAGCTTGTAACAAACAAGTCTACTTAATAAATCAACAATAGAAAGAGCCATCCAAATAGCACTAAAGAAATTACTAGGTCAGAGATCTTCAAGAGGGGCAAACGGGCACCGTGGGTTGTGTCTTTGCAGCAGAAAGCATAAAACAAATGGTGTACTTGGAATTCTAGTGCTAAAATGCAACTAAACCAATATTAAATATAATAAATGGTATCTTCACTGAGAACTACATTTTCTTTCCCTCTTTGGAAAGAACCGGCTCCGTTCAGTTGAGTAATAAGCACCACAGGGAAGAAACGTAACAGCAGCTGCTTCCCTTCCTGTTCCCGTACGCCGAAAAGATGCTTGTTCCTTAAGACTGGCCCAAATTTAATTTAGCTTGTAGTACTTTAATCTCCATCAAGCAATAGCTTAGTAAATCACATCACGGCTGTAATAGTTTATTTTTTGCTTTGTAACTTCAGGTACTTTCATTGTAAGGTAGCTGGGTTTGATCGCTTAAGAGACAACTGCATGGCACAGATCCCTCGAGAAGCTTTACATGAAACTCTTACTCTGTATCAAAGCAGGACAAAAACCCGATAAGGAGAATGGTGGTTCTGCTTTTAAAAATACTGGGAAGGTCAAAAATCAACTTAGAACATGCTATGAAGTTGTGCATATCAACAGAAAACAACAATGGGATTGCACAACAGGGTCTAGGTCTGCAGTTCATGCTTTTCTCCAGTCCTTGGGGTCAATTCTATATTAAAATAATTCCTAACAATCCATTAGAGCAGTAGCAAAGGTGCTGGAAGATTTTCTAACTACAGATGGCCCTCAGGAGGTGGCAACTGGAGAATGCAGAACACCAGCCCCACCACCTGCATCCCTTGTAATACTGCCAGTGAGGAGGAATAAGATACAGGCAATGGAATAAGAGATGCTTTTGTTGTATCTACATTTGAAAGACCATTATCTGCTGGTTGACCTTCTGGTAGCAAGCTAGCCCATCTGTAAAGCTCCTCTATGCTGCCTGTGCACTAGGAAACAGCCCTGCAGCAGCCATGTACAGATTTCAAAGGAAATGTCACCATCATGAAACCATGTAAATATTAAAGCATTCAGTACAACTCTTCATCTGTCCTCAGAAAATGCAATATGTAATCTGCTAGCCTTCCTGTTAAACTGAGGGGAATCAAAGACTTAACACGTATTTTTGTCATATTACTGTTTCTATAGCTACCTTTACATTGTGTTGGGCAGAAACAACCTCAACAGCCTTGATCGTGTGTTTATATATTTTTAGCAGCCTTAATCATAATCAATTCAGGTCAGTACATTTATCTTAAAGTGTTAGTCATTTGTCTTTTCATTTAGTGACAAGCACGAGTCTATTGTTCTTGTCTGTGAAGAGCATTACAAGTCATCTTACTGATTTAATCGGGTAATTAAAAGAAATAGTCTTACCTTTTGAAGTGGTTTGTTTACTTGATAGTGATTTTTTTTCCTTTTGCTTCACAGAGTCAAGTAAAGAGCAGTTTGCCTACACAAACATTGCTGAAGAACTCGTGAAACTGTTCAAGAAGCAAATAGAGCATGATAAAAAAGAGATGATTTTTGAAGTTTTGGCTCCCCTGGCAGAAAATGGTAAGAATCTTATTGCTTAAGCTTATCTTTTATTCATTCTTTCATAAGTATTTTGGTATATCATTGTCTTTTTCAGGCACTAATGCAGAGTAACTGCCTTGTTCAGAAGCTGCTGTAGCTGATCCTTGCAATGATAGTTTCATATCAAATAAATAGATCTTAATTGTCTGAGCATGCAACAGGAGCCAACAAATTGTTCATGCTCATTCTGCCCCTGATTCATTCTCTGTATGTTGATACTTTATTTCCCTGTACCCACAGTGGGAATATCAAAAGCTGCTTTTTAGAGGGCTTTACAGCATTTGTCTGCAAAACACTGGCTCAGCAAGCACTTGTAGTCCATTAGAGCATCAGCACATCAGTCATTACATCGTTTCCTGGGATCACAGAACCCCTGGCAGTTCCATTTCCCATGGATGTTATTTTTGCAAGGGCCATGTTAATTGCTAGACACTCTCCCCCTACTGTTCATTGACAGATCATTTTAATTTAATTTGGATGTTCAGCAGCATATATTGTGGTGGCCCCAGGAGACTCAAATTGCATTCCCTGCTGGAGCAAGAGCAGGAATTGATGTGTGCCCGGTCACTCCTCTGGGATGTTCCTCCCCAAGGAGTTCTGGATGGTTTGTATCATCTACCATCTGCCTCTTAAAGGAAACAAAAAAATGGGTTAACAGGTAAAGCTGGGATGAAGTGGGAAACAGCTCTGAGTATGGAAGACACAACAGTATTTGATGGCTCTATGAGCTTGTTTAAATCACCTCACCTTTAAAGCTTGTTTGAATGGGATAAATTATTTAGGCAGACTTGTAAACCCTCAAGATTTCAGTTTCATCCTACTCCGCTCTACACATACGCTCTGTTTTACATGGTATAACACAAGATAAATTGTAACTTCAATTTTAAAAGTTGGCTTGTTTTTTAAGTGGTATGTGGAAACAGGATCCTTTTCTCAGTTCTAAAAATGCACATTTTGCTAAAATATATTTATTATAATAATAAAAAGCAAGTTGCTCTAAGGTAATTCCATTCTTGGAGACTGACGCAGAGTTGGGTCAAACCTTTTGCAAGCTTGACATGTTTCAGTTCAAATGCTTAATTTTTCTTAGACTATGTTTTATAGTCACAGTAAAATTTGATGAGTTTACCACTGCTGAACATAACTCAGGTGCTTGCATGTTATGAGGCAGCTGCTCTTCCACTGTGAATTCAAGGCATACTTAAATGAGTTCACTGTACTGGTACTGTTTAGATGCTTTTGATCATAGATAATTAGCACTAGGTCAGGAGAAAAAAAAAAAAAAAAAAACAGAAAAAGAAAAAAAAAAAAACACAACCATATAAATTAAGTATTTGAGTGTCTGGGTGTTGGTTGTTGCAGGTTTTTGAGGGCTTTGTTCGTTTTGTTGTTTAAGCACAATGGTGTAGCAATTTATTTCAAATCGCAGAACATCTGCAACCTGGTATTCTGTAACTAAGGGAACTCTTACCTCAGTGTAAAAGTGCCTATTTAAAAAAATCCCAACTGGATATTTTGCATTCTCTAACAAAGTTCATGAGAAGGTCAGTTGCTCTTAGAGGAACAATGAATTTCACTTGGGCAAAAAGCCTAGTGACAACAGGAAATTGAGAGGCAGACACATCCTTCACCAGAGGCAGAACACTTTTCTTCACCCATCTGCTGCTTGTGAACTGCATGAAAAAAAATATTTTCAAATCTTTGGCTTTTGAAATACTTCAACTTGGGTCAAACTCCTTACTGTTAAAAGACGATTTCATGCAGAAAGCTAAGAGGAATGCATTTGTTTGCACATTTCTGCAGAGGTTTGCAACTGTGCTTTCTAAAATCAGCATGCAAAAACGACCAGAATCACTTTAACGTAACAAAAAGACATAACACAGCATCAGACAACCTGCCATTCCCACGTAACAGAAATGGAGTTTAGGCATTTAAAGCAGATTTCCAGCTCCAAGATCACAGGGAAAAATCTGTTAAAGATGGTGTTGTAGAAACAACAGAAAAAATACTGCTCCCAAGTCCTGTGCTACCACCTGAAATACAGGTTTATCACCTTCTCTCTTGAGCCTTGTTGCCAATAACTAAGAAATGAGTTTGCCTCCACTATTTCTTCAGACACAAGTTTCTCTCCCACCCAGCATTTTGGATTTGGCCTTCCTGTACTCGTGAAGCCCTTTCAGCAAATGGCAGAAATCTTGGCTCACCTAGAAGAAATAGGTTATTACTTGCTCTGAGGTTTCATAAAAAAGTTCTGTATTTTATACTTGCACTTCTCAGTGAAGTCGGCATCTGCTCTGTACATGAAATGGAATAAGAAACACAAAATTTGTTTTGCAGTACAGCCCAAAGTTTTTGGAAAGCCCAGACAGGGCACAGTCCGTGTGAGTCTGCTACGTGACAGCTGAGATGCCAGAAGTTTGCTGCAGAGAAGTATGCTCAGTTTTTTGAAGTGAAGAGAGCTCCATACAGCTTCAAAGTATAGTTGTGCTCTAAAGGCAGTCCAGAGCTGGGTCAGTGGCTGGTAGATGAATAACAAACAGAAGTTGGCCCTGAAAATTTAAAATCAAGAAGTTACAGTTTTATTTACACAAGCTGTCAGTGGAACCACTGACACCACTACTACTTTGTACATACACACAGGACAGACTGTGAAGTGAATGTATTGAAACCCACGATTCTGACTCCTGTTGTCCATGCTGTTCTTCAGATGTCATTAAACTACAGCTGGTTGAAGCAGGCTTGGTGGAGTGCTTACTTGAGATCGTCCAGAAGACTGTGGACAGTGACAAAGAGGATGATATTGCAGAACTTAAAACAGCTTCTGATCTTATGGTTTTATTATTGCTTGGAGGTAAGTACGGTGTGTCCCTGTCTTCTGCAGAGCAACAGCAGATACTTGTAACGCCGTTCGGCTGATGAAGCTTACTATTTATTAATTTTCTAAATAGCCTCGAGGACCTGCTACCTGCCAGGTAACATTTAATGGGTCAGATTTTGTCTCTCATCCCATTGGAGGACTGGATTAATTGTAGAGAAGCCAGCAGAGCTTCACAAATATAAAGAGAATTCTGCTTAGCAAACACAGCTCTGGCTTGCTGACTGTCTTTGCTTTCTATCTCAGATGAATCCATGCAAAAGTTATTTGAAGGAGGAAGAGGCAGTGTGTTCCAAAGAGTACTTTCATGGATTCCTTCCAATAGCCATCAGCTACAGCTTGCGGGAGCATTGGCTATTGCAAACTTTGCCAGAAATGGTAAGAATGTACCATAATAGCTTATGTAAATTTATCTGTGCCCTTCTATCATGCTCCTTCTGTACAGCTATAAACAAGAACTGCACATCAGGGTAAAGCTGGTGTTGAGCTATACAGCAGTATTGATACTTTACAATTTTGAAAAGCATTAAGTCTACTATAAAAATACTTCTTCACATTTGTAGAGAGGTGCAGGGGATTTCTGCCTTCTTCAGCATTAGCTATACATTAGTATTGATACAATTTTGAAAAGCGTTAAATCTACTATAAAAATACTTCTTCACATTTGTAGAGAGGTGCAGGGGATTTCTGCCTTCTTCAGCATTTCTTGTATCACTTTTCGAAATTTGCCACAAGCACTGCAGCTCCTGTTGATGATGGTGGTCAAATCTTGACAACAAAATCTAGAAAGGAGCAAGGAAATAACCCTTCTGTTCTTAAAAAGCTCTTGCAAAAATGTTAGTAATAATCTTCCATTCACAAGTGACTTATCTCGCACAGATGGAAACTGCATCCATATGGTGGATAATGGCATAGTTCAAAAGCTGATGGATCTGCTAGACAGACATGTGGAGGATGGAAATGTAACTGTGCAGCACGCTGCACTGAGTGCTCTCAGAAACCTGGCTATTCCTGGTAAGCCTCACTTTGCATTGCTAATTACACAAAGGTGAAATCCTCTTCTCTGCTGCACCCCACCGGGAGATGGGGGTGGGAGAACTGACTGACAGACCAAGGGGCAGGTCAGAATGCTGTTTTTTGTTCACACCCATCACTGGTTTTATGTCTTTTGCATAGCAGTTGTGACAAGCAGTTTTAAATACATCAGAGGCCTATTGACCATCCTTTGCCACTTTGATGCCACAGTATTATCTCCACCCCCGCAAGGAAAGGGCAGCTTTGTAATAGGCAGGGAGCTGAGGGAGCTTCTGATAACCATCTCTCAATCCTTTCTGTCCTGTTTCTCTTGGGATCTCTCTCACAGCTGAGGTCCCCACCAGAGAGCAGTGTCCACTTTGCTGAAGCCCTGCGCTGTGTTGTAGCTTCCTGAGGCTCTGAGAGTTCCCACACTAGGGCTGGAGGCAGGCTGTTAGAACAGGCAGCTTATTGCAATTAGTTACTGTCTGTAGGCAATGAACCAAATGCTTACTGTGGCATTTTCAGTAACTTAATTTGTATGAGTTTTGATTACCCAAGCAGAAAAGGCAAAGCACATGCACATAAAAACAAAGCAAGTCTGTAACGCTTGTGTACAAATTCCTATACCAAGCCAAAAATAAGTCTTTCATCCATTTAACCTTATTTCACTGCCTTCAGTTTTGATAGACAATAACTTTCTAGTAATGATCACAGACACATAACTAAACCCATGCCATTTGCTTACCTTTCTCAGGTGAGTAATTCTATTAACTTCCACCAGTCATCAGGCTTCCCTGTAGCCTGTGCTCAGGGACATCTGCCAGAGACATACATAAGTTTTCACATATTGTTGTAAAAAAATGAGCAATGAATAACTGGCCTCAGTGGTGAACTGCTTGTTAAACACTACTTTGAATATTAAATATGTACCATTTTCCAAGTACAATATTGGACCAAGTTTACACCTCACATATTTCAGAGAGATCCAAGAAAATAGAGAATAGACTAGTGGAGGGGATGGAAGAGAGTTTCGAGGGGCAATACTAGGACTACAGACTCAGGACATGTGAGGGCACAGTGTTGTTAGTATAAAGTTTTGGAAAGGGCTAAGAGGTTATTCTGCTAACTGGACGCCTTAATTCCTTTGCCTGGGTGAGACAGAAGAGTGTTGTGGCAAATCAGAGAAGTTTCCTCATAATTTGGGCTGCAAGTACTAGCCTGGGATTCTATTTGAGGCATTTTGTGGAAGATGCCTTTCCTAGACCAAAAGGGGAAAGTCTAGCCCTTGGTTTATATTCAGCTGAACACTGAAAATCAGCTGTGTGTGCTAAGAAAAAGCCCTTAATCTCACACCTGTGTCTTAGCAACCATGACACATTTCCACAACGCAGCATTATCAGCACACACTCATGTTCCTGAAGTCTGTGTTCACAAGCTATTTTCCAAAGTGTGTCTGAACATTTGCTTCAAGACCGTCTTGGAAATAAACCATATCTTCCAGAAATGTTCTTGAGATCATCCCTGTTCTTTATTCATGCAGTTGTAAATAAGGCTAAGATGCTATCAGCTGGTGTTGCAGAAGCTGTATTGAAATTTCTCAGATCGGAGATGCCCCCTGTTCAATTCAAGCTGCTGGGAACATTAAGAATGTTAATAGATGCACAAGGTAAAAATAAACTGTTCTCTATGTTAAGTGATTCTCCTCGGTTCAGTCTGTGATATGCTGCCAAGACTCTTACAAGAAAGAAGCAGTGGAGTTTTTTAAATTTTATTCCTGAAATCTTGAAATAAATCTAATACATATGCAAAGGGAGAGGAATGTGGGTTGATTTGTTTTCAGAACTCCTGAATTGACTGCCAGGGACCCTCAGAATAGGGTGTCAGATGCTGGCGTATTTACTTTGGTACTTCAGAACTCCCCTACGCTGTCACAGCACAAGTGTGCGCTGAGGCGGGAGTGTTCCCAGCCACCGCTCCTCTTCTGCTGTTCACTTACTGCATCTCCTGGCTGTGCCTAGCTCCTTGGAACACAGCAATGCACTTCTGAGCTGGCAAACTGCAATTGCAAAAGGAACAAGCACCTTTTAGCTTAAGAGCTTGTTCCAGGATGAGGGATTTATAAAATGAGAAGTCTGCTAAAAACCCAAAAGTAGTTAGAAATAAATTAGCCAAGTATTTCTTTTTGACCCAGTCTTGCAGATTTTTCAAAACATCCATTCTAGTTCTAGCAAAGCTATTAAATGTGAGATGATAGAAATTCACTGAAGAAACTTATGTGGCTTTACAGTCTGTCAAACCCAATGTAACTGGGCACAGTGCTTCCTTTTGGCAGCGGTCCCTCCTGCTTTTCAATTTTTGAGCTAGCTCACCTTGGGAGGTGACATCAACCTGTATTTTCCCTACTCTTAACCAATGCAGAAGTCTTATTAACTGGGATGACAGGTTGTTTTCAAAGACTGGATTCTGAATGTTTGTCTGTATTTGGTTTTCATTTTGACTGGCTTGACTTGCTTCCACGCAGCCCAGACTTCTCCCACTGCTGGCGCAAGCTAGGGAAGCTCTGCTTACCAAACTCCTTCTGGTTAATAACTTTCAGCTTATTTTTCTAGCGCTTGCTTTAAAAAGTGACAACTTTTTTGTTGTGTTGTTGGCTCCGGCATCATGTAGCAGAAGCAGCTGAACAGCTGGGCAAAAATATAACACTGGTGGAACGATTGGTGGAGTGGTGTGAAGCCAAGGATCACGCAGGTGTGATGGGAGAGTCCAACAGACTACTTTCTGCACTTATACGACACAGCAAATCAAAAGTAAGTTAGGGGTGGAAAAAGGTCAGCTTGTCAGAACTAGGAGTTACCTCTGCACGCGTTATTGGTAGCTGGGCCCTCCCAAGGTGTGTCATCCTTCTAGAGAACCAGGCTGGTTGATTCATCTGTTACTTCTCCTCTGCCTTCGGGACCTGCCAAGTCAGACACAAGCAAAAGGTTTAAATGCTCACTGGAACTGTGTAGTTTAAAAAAAAAGGAAAAAGAAATAAACAAAGCAAAACAATTTCAGAGTGGCAGACCAGCTGAAGGAACACTAGGTAGGATTCATATGGATAAGTCTTGGCTTGTTTTTATTTGCATAATATCCTGTTGAAGTTTAGCTTATTATCCATGTTTTAATGATGCTATATATGAAGAATCATTGCACTCAATTGTTATCATCTTACTGTATATTCATATCAAATTGAGATCTAGAAATAGTCTGTCCCCCTAACTCTTCACATGGCATTTTTCAGAGTTTTAAGATTCTAACGGATCACCAGAAATGATGATTTATTCCAAATTCTAATAAAGCTTGCTTGCATGTGGCAAGATGTGGGACAGATGAGTTCTGTCCCTCTCATCACCTTTGCATCAACCAAATACCTTTACATAAGCTGTCCCAGGTTCAGTGTCCTTGCTCAGAAGAGCGTTAGGCAAAACACAGCCTTAGAAGGGACAAAAACATCTCTGGAAACAAGTGGTTTCAGGCTCAGAGCTCACGTAGTGTGTTCAGTAGGAACACAGGCTGCACAACTGAGCTCAAATAGGAAGTGTGATTTGGAGAACTCAGACTTGAACAGCGACCTCTTTGGCATTTGCAAAATGAAAAACGTATTGTGGACACGATCTGTAGTAAGCCTCTCCAAACCCAAGTCAACAGGCCCTATAGAGATTTAAATCTTTGCTGATTTCTAATATTACTGTCTCTTACTAATGCCCATCTTCCATCTTATGTCCTGCCTCTAAAACTAGTCAAGTTTCATTTGATTTTTCCGAATTCTCAGTTTTTTTGGCACCACACACAGAGTTCCTAAGATACATGTGTAGATGTAGATGGCATATACCACCACAGATGTGACTTTTTATCACTACTCTCTGCAGGAAAACATAATCCAGTTCTACATACGGAGAAACTATTGATGGCCCCAAATAGATATTAATTCAAAATTTAAAATTATCATCGATGAGCTTTGGTGTGGTTCATGTACTCATATAGGAAACTTGACTGGAAAACAGGCTTGATAGGGCCTTCTTAATGCTTTTGCTGCCCTCTAGTCTTGAATGTGAGTACAACTGTATGGTTCTTTACAACACAACAGATTTGAATTTCGCTTCTCATTTTAAAGGATTTGGGGCAATATTTACAGAGGTGATGGTAGTTTAGAAAACTTACCTGGTAGAAACTTGCATCTCCTTCTAAAACTTACATCTCCTTCTAAAAAATGGAGTAGATACTCGTGAGTTAAGTGACACTAACACCAAGCCTAGCAGCTGTTATCTCTTCTATTTGGTAGTGCCTTTTAGAGGGTGATGTTCACCTACAAAATAAAAAATTTTGATGTCAAAGATGCTGATTCCCAAGACTTATGTAGCCAAAATTCCACACCAATTCAAATAGAAATTAGCAGTTCCCATATTATTCCATGAAGTCTCAAAACTACTGTGGAGTTCCACAAGAAAAATCACAAATAGTAAAACACATTATTGCAAGTAAGAAAAAAATAAAAATGCTTACATGTTTGTGTACATTATGTCATTCAGAAAAAAAATGGGGTTTAAGTGTGACACTCTTTAAGTCATTGGCTATGACTTGTACCACTAGCATCTTCAGTATGATTATCTAGAAACAGTTCAGTTTTCAAGGATTATGATCGTACTGCATGTCCTGGGTTTGCCTGGGATAGGGTTAATTTTCACAAGAAAAGGCCCAGCCAGGACACAACTAGCCAGGAGGACGTTTGATACCATGTACCATGGGATCCCTGCTTGGGAAGAGGCTGAGGCTTGGGTTCTGGGTGGTGAGCAATTGCATTGTGCATGGGCTTAGACCACGCTATTGTGTCCATTTCCTTGCATAAAGAGTGTGACAGCGTAGCCCAGGCAAGCACTGGAACATAAATCATTCTAAACACATGTATCAATTAATGAGTTTTGGCTTGTGGCTGGAGTTAGAGAGAGATGTGTGCTTGAAATGGAAATACAACACAGTGATTAAAAATTTAAATCGGATTCTCATTTCATGAAATAACTACTACTTCAAAACTTTGAGCACCCACAGAACAAACAAATAATAAAAACCAAACCACATTTCCTTAAAGAGTTTCCCTTTCACATGTCTGATTTTCAGGCAAACGTTCTTCATGTATTTTGGGGAGGTAAAATGGTGAAAATATTAAGTGCAAACTCACTTTTGAAATTGTGATTAACAAGTAATCAGAGACCTGCAGACAGCAGACATTTTTATTCATCTGTTGTCATACATGTAAGTTTAACCAAAACTTGGGCTTAAAAACAAAATCCCAGCTACGTAATTTTAAACTACTTTAAAGCCATTTAACCCAATATATAATAAGATGTAGTATTTGTGCTCTCAATTCTCTGAGCACTTTGAAGCAACTTTGAAAATCCATGGAGAGAGATGAAAGATTTGATAACTATTAAATCTATGTTCTTCTGTCTCCTTATCCCAAATATGTGGTTTGTTGGGTGCTTTCGATAAGCTGCTCTGAAGATCACAATGTAAAGAAGGGAAAACTGATCATCTTACACCAGCTGAGTTCAAACATAACAGAGTAGACTCGTTGTTAGGTGATTGATGGCACACCACCAGAACGTGCGTTATGCAGCAGAACCTGGAGAGGAGTTGGTTATCCATCCTCACTGAAGTTTTGTAGTTATACTGGGTTGCTTTAACAGGTTTTATCTCACAATTGCAGAGTAGCAGCAGATAATTTATAGCCCCACATGCATTTACGTATGAAGTGATTACATGTGCAAAGACCCAGTGAGTGGCCTTGCCCAAAGGTAGCACGGCACCCACGACCATTTCATTATTTAATACGGTTTGCATGCCATTTAGAATTTCTTTCATTTCTCTGTTATTTTAGGATGTAATTAGGACCATTGTACAGAGTGGTGGCATCAAGCATTTAGTAACCATGGCAACCAGTGAACATGTAATAATGCAAAA
Organism: Merops nubicus; assembly: GCF_000691845.1. Lineage (NCBI taxonomy): Eukaryota > Metazoa > Chordata > Aves > Coraciiformes > Meropidae > Merops > Merops nubicus. The sequence goes on from NW_008590225.1 coordinate 93,581, forward strand.
CGAAGCTCTCGTTGCACTGGCATTAATAGCGGCTTTAGAGTTAGGTGAGTATCCCAGCGGTTAACTCGACCTGTTTTCTTTCCAGTCAGCACCCAAGAGAAGTCACAGAGAGTTGTGCAAGTTTGGGTTTTTTTTTGCAATGTAGAACATCCTCCTCCTTCCACCTCCCTTTCAGCAGCACAGAAATATGCAACAAGTTCACCCAGACATAGGTGGGCAATAAGGTTTTGCAGAAAACTGGAGTTTGCTGCTGTCTGCTCTGTCATTCTGGCAAGTGATCATGAGCTAGAAAGACCCTTCAACATGACTTTCAGATTTGGGGTAAAACCCAGAAGGGTAACAGTTCAGAAAATCATACTTTAGAGAGGAGACTGTATGACTTAACTGCATTTCTACACTGAAATGGTTAATCCTCTTTTGAGAGGGCTTACCAAAGTAAAGCTTTTGCTTACCTAATTAGTGAGAGCTAGAGAATATACACAGAGGTGGATAATAATAAAGACATTTGGGGGCTTTAAGTCCCACAGAAACAGGTGCAAGAGTTGCCATATGAAGGCAGAGCTGATTAGTTGTCTGGACCTCCCTTTGTAGTACCTGAGCTTACCAAGCAGAAAGGTAAATACACAACAGAGATTTTGTTTGTCCTGTTTCTTTGCTTATTAACTAAGGAACAAAACAAACAACAGTACATATTTTTGCTTTTGATTTCATCTCTTGCCATTGCCAACCACAGCAGTGCCAAATCACTGCCAATACATCAGGGAATTGGTTTTAATTCAAAGGAAAAAATGTTACTATTCACATGAATCATCTATCCCTTCTTTGTCTTGTCTTCACACGTTTAAAGGTTTCAAGCCTGAATTCAATATATAATATTTCCTCTGTAGTTTTCTATGAAACAACTCACTAATTAAGTTTTTCACAGCCTTTATAATAGACCCTGAGCTCCCTCTACCGTGGCATGAAGAACTACACCATCTGTATTTACTCAGAATTTCCAAAAGCAAATTCAGGCGGTAGAAAAGTCTTGAAAGCTGAAATATTTCAAGTGTTGGCCTGGTGGCTTCTCCCTGAGCTCGCTACACATTTACGATTAGATTTGATCATTAAACTCTGTGATTGTCCTTTCAAACCATTAGGCTATTTTACATTTTCATGGCAAGAACTGTGATTCCTATCATCATATCATATAATATGCCCTTCAGTTTTATGCCAGCGAGTTGTGTACCACAGTGCTACTCTCACCACAGTGAGAGATCTGTGCTTCAATAAATGGCGCACACAGGAAAGCATCAAAGCAAGCAGGACTTCCAGATTGACCAATTGTCACTTCTGTTTCAGTCACTGCTGAAAAGGATCTTGAAAATGCTCAGCTTGTTCAGATTCTACACAGACTGCTCTCAGATGACAGGAGTGCTCCAGAAATAAAATACAACTCCATGGTGCTCATCTGTGCCCTTATAGGATCTGGTGAGTATGCAGGAGAGGGTGCTTTCCTGAGAGATGTGTGTATTTAAACTTAGTTCTCTTTTAGCCTGGACCTAGAACGTGCACAGATGCTCTCCAAGACTGGTTCTCTGTTCACAATGAATGTACACAGAAGGGTTCAATTTAGTAGGACACTTTCATAGTGTCAAGAAAGAGGCTGTTAGCTCAGTTTTGGATATTAACTGCAGAAACTGGACTCTGGCTTCTGCAGGATGCAGCTTGCTCAAATTTTGACTGATAGGAGAGAAGAGGCAGGCATTTAGAACTGCACCACATCAGGCTGTCTGTACAAATACACAGATAACAAGAACTTTATTTTCACCTTTAGCTGCAAGTTCCCCGTAATTCACATGTGATGGCTTTTGGGCTTTTTGTTTTTAACTGGTCAAGTAAAACTTGGTGGAATTTTGCAAGATGCCACCTCACTTGTAGTTTTCAATGCCTACAAGAATGGTGGGAAACAAAGATACAGATAATATTTTTAAGGACACATGTCCTTGCAAGTCCAAATAAGCGTTTAATAGAGCCCATAGGCTATAATCCTGCTTTAGGAAGTATCCTCACACTTGCCTCTCTAGGACAAGTCCTTCCCTTCCTTAGCAACCCTCACATGCTGCACCCACCAGGCACAACTGTTCGTGGTTGCTTTGAAGGACAAGCAGGACATGCTCTAACACGTCAGTGCTGGACACTAAACTCTAATCTTTCCGAGCTAACCCTCTGCTAAAGGTCAGACTGTTCTGAGGATGGCATAGCAGGCTATGGTTTGACTTTGCAACTTCCTACTTGTGTGTGGGCAAACAAAAACAAAACAGAACTCAGCAAGATTTCATGGAGAAATTTGATTTCCAGCTGAGGCTTCAAGAAGTGGCTAAGTGTCTTTCAGTTCAGTTCTTTAAGAAGTATTTATGCTGCGGAAGGAGAACAAATTTCATTCCATAAAGGTTTCAGAAATTTACAAATAACTAAGATGACAAAGAACTGGATCAAGAAAGGTGGAAACTTAGAGCCCGTCTGCATGTGACGTGGCAAGTGTGAAACATTTCAATGTTCTCCAGAGATGAGTTTACAGCAATTCAGTTGACCTGATTAAAAGTTATAACAAAGTGTGTGCTGTCTCTGTAAACAAAGCTGGTCTTGTCTTTTCCCCTTTTTACAGAGTTCACCATGCCTACTCTGTGTGTAACTCTGGTGACCTGTACCTCCATGTGAGTGAATGTTGTATTGCTGCCATCTTAAAGGAACAAACATTTGGGTTTATAGCAGTATACACATCTCAATGTACCAAGACTGTGCTCAAAACTTGCAAACAGCAGCCCTCAGCTCCTAGTAAAAAACTCACTTATGTTAAGACATGTAATTTAGTAGTTACTCACAACCTTCTTGAGCCATTTTGTGCTTGGGATTATCCATCCATTCTAGAGTAGAAGCCTTTCTGCAGAGGTTCCCCCTCAGCCTCACTGTGATGTTCTTGTGTGTATTCCCACTGCTTCCAACTAAAATAATCCTCCTCAGAAATTCTGCCTGACACTTGTGTTTTCCCTTCCCTGAGTCTTGTCACCTGCAAGAGTGACAGAGTTATTTAAAGCCAAATACGTGTGTCTCTGTTGCACCAGAGTAAGTAGCAGTCTTGTCTTAGAGGGTGCTTTTTAGGGTTCCCCAGCTGGTGGAGTTCAGTCTGCCACCCCACCACGAGCTTTGCCTGGGCACGAGGTGCCTTAGCCTGCCCCAGGGAACAGACAGCCTGTTACCACAACACACCAACACGTCAGGTGAAGGCCCAGCACTTGTCTGACCCAGTGTGCAGCCCTGCTTCCTGATCAACAGACCTGTGCAAAAATCAGAGTACACAAGAGGAGCAACTGAGCAACCCCACTGTTAACTTATTGTAACCAAGGCGGGGGGATCAAAGAGCCAAGTCTGCTCCTCACACATGACAACACTAAAATACATCCCTCTCCTAGCTCTCTTGCCTCTAACTTATTTTCACCACTGTCTCCAGTAAGCATTTATATTTGTGTGTTTCAGTATTCTACTGTAAACAGACCTGTGTGGCCAATTTAAAGTAATTGACCCCAGTCTACTTCCATAAATACTAGAAGTGGTTGCACTGGTTTAATTATTGGTAAGTTTCATTCTCCAGTGGCTGCTTTACGGGGTATCTGGCATCACATTTAACTTGATACTGCCAGCTGCTGTGTGTTAATCAGTAAATATGTGTATATTTATATGTGGTATTTGCTATCTCAAAGTTGTTCTTGCAGCTGAGTGAATGGATGGAAAGAGGGAAAAATGAAGATAATGGAAAATGGAAAGTAATGTAAGGAATGAGCAAAAGCAGAGCATTCACAGCTAGCAGAGTCACCTCCCTGCGTGAGGGTTTCCAGGCTCACAGGAACCTGGATGTGAAACAGACCTATTCAGTGCTGTAAATCACAGAAAAGCCCTGAAATTCAGTTCAGTAGCATCTGCCTAAACACGCTGGTATCTCAAAAGGAGAGCAGAAGGTGCTTATGCAGCACAGCCACCCCAACCACTTGGCTGATACAGCCTTCCAGGTGCACAGCAGCCCGAGTTCCCAGCTCATACACAGCAGGGGACAATCTGCAAGAAAAATGAAAACACATGAACAAGAAAGTAGGCAGGAAGGGAAACCAATGTCAAAGTTTGCTATTAAAAAGCTTAAGTAGTAAATGTGCATAGCATACAGCATAGCTATCTGAAACAGATGGTTGGGATTTCCCCTGGGTAGCTCAGGGATTAGGTCCCCAGCAGCATCTGGGAAGCGAAAATATATGTAGGTATTTCATGGACATTTCCTAGAGTGACCTGAAGAGGGCATGAAACCAAACCAACTGCTTTAGCTCTCATCTGTGAGATATCTAGAGTACAGGGCTTGGAGAAAACCACTTTTTTTTTAATTGCTCTGATTTCATGGGTTGTTCCCAACCTCTCCTTATTAATAGAAAGTACAGTGCATTCCAGGATCAGCATCTTAAAACAGCATCTCAGCTGGAAGTCAAACATAAGCACTGTGTAGGTACACTGAGTAGTGGGCAATGCACCATGTTCTGTTTGTATTAACTTCAGAGCTGAACTGTAAGGGACAGCTAACGGTGACCAAGTGGTGACACACCGCAAAAGAACCATCTCACCCCACAACCAGCCAGAGCTGGTTTGATTCAGACAACATGATAAAGTCAAGCACACTTAGGCTGGTTTAAAGAATAAAGCAGAAAAAATAGTTTCACTAAACATACTCCTTGACCATCTGTTTTGGAAAGCAGTCCAGGTGGATTTTTTTTCAGTTGCTATGCAGTGGATTCATCTTTCATCTCTCTACCTGAAATCCATGGAGCCTGTACACATCTCAGGCCCTGGAGAGTTTTCTCTCTATCCTCAAAAACCATTAAAAAAAGTAAATAAAGATAATGTGTACACGCACATACGTGTGTGGTTACGTGTGTACAGGGCTCAGGAGACCAGTTTCTCAAGCTCGCCAAGCTTTTGAGTTCTTCTGCCCATCTCATACGAAGCACCATTTCTTTTACTGTGTCTTTTTCCAGAACCTCTTCAAAAGGAAGTGCAGAGCATGGCGTTCCTAGAAGTCATATCAAAACTCCGCAGCCATGAGAACAAAACTGTTGCCCAGCAGGCCTCGCTAACAGAGCAGAGACTTGCCGTAGAAAGCTGAGGAAGGTCTCGTTTCCAGTGCATCCCATCACAGATCCCACCTGTGTCCTCCGTCCTGCTGCCGCTCCCGCTGTGTTTTCCACCGTATCACTCGTGCATGCGTGTAATGTTCCCACACAAATTGATGAACTGCTGTAGGTACCAGTCCAAAAAGGTTTCTACAAATTCATAGGTGGTGTTAACATGAACCTGTCTCCACCCGTAACTGTTCTACTTGTATTCTTGTTGCTTGGGCCACATAGTAGAATGTGCATGTTGTAGTCCTATGATGATGTAGAAGTGGTACTACACAACGACTCTTTCCTCACGCCCCCTAATCGCATAACGATGTACTACCAAATTAGGGACAATACAAGATGCAGCAAGTCCAAACTAGTGTGCTGACTATAGGAATAAGAAGTAAATATAGCTCCATTTTTGGTGCTTTGGAGATTCAGGTTTGAATGCGATGTACTGCTGCTCATTCACTGGTCTTGCCTATTAATGTCAAACTCGTGGTACCTAGAAGTAACAAATAAAAATTTCAGTGCTCTCACTTTATCCTGTGGTTTGTCCTTTTTTGTAGTCGTGTGTGGGAGTCACAACTGCCCCACCACACGCTGGTGAGGAGCCCTTTTCGTTCCTGTCTCTGGCCCAAATCACTCCTTCGTATTCACTCAGCTGAAAGGCAAATTATTCCAACCCCTCGCTGTGTATGCTCACACAGAGGCACTGTGTGGTTTAACAATCGTGCATTTCAGCAGG
>NW_008590225.1:99536-103801 GCF_000691845.1 Merops nubicus
GATCCTTACCCCACAGAGCCGCGTGGCACGGGCACGCCGGGGCTTCCTCGGGATTGGCGTTGTCTTTGTTGAGGGATTTTTTCTGGATGGATTTTTAAAGGCGTATCTTGCAGCAACTTTTCAACAGCACCCCATCGAGTGAGAAATGTGGCATGCAAGCCTCTTCCTTTTTCTCCTTCCCTAGGTAAAGGAGTTGGGAAATAGCCAGTTTGAGCACCTTACCTCACAGCTGTTCTTCTGTAGGTTTCTAACATGCCAGCGAGCAAACCAGCAGGCAACTCTGGCAAAACAGGGAGCAGTTGGGATAGCAGTTCCCAGCAAGCCAGCCTGTGTTATTTTTGACACCGTGATACCCTTGTCTAGCTTGATCAAGCCCGCAGTGTACAAAGATGATAAGATCTATAGCATTTTTTAAAGTTACTTCAGTGCTCCCAGTGCTGAAGTGCCAGCCTCAGAAGTTTCAGGTTCCTTTTTTAGCAGCAGAGGTGGCAAACCCAGAGGCCAAGCACCCGTGCAATCCCATGCCACGTGGTTGCAACAACACTGCTTTTCACTTTCCTAAATTCACTTCCCAGCTTCATGAAACCCCCATCTATGCCACGGATACCATGATGGGAAGATGCTGGTCATGCTGGGAAAGGGACTATGTACACAAGCTGGCTATGAACACAAACTTGCCTCAAATAGGCAGTTTAAGCTCTTGGTGTGTATCAAAATGCAGCAGATGCTACAGGAGTATTCATGCAGCAGAGATTCCACATCCATTTAATCCAGTGCCAGAAACACACAGAAAAAATCTCCAATACTGAACTGTACAACAGCCTCTTAAAAAAAATAATCAAAATACATTTGCAAGTAATGGTGCAATTAAGCCACTGCCAAAACACGGAGCTGTGAACAGAGACAGGACACTATGACATCAAGCTTCAGAATAACACAGAACCTCTGCACTGCTCGGTGTAACCAGCGTGTTTGCAAGCACAGTTTGTGGTGGATCCACGTGAGCCCAAGTCTTCCCAGGCATGGAAATAATTTTAATTGATTTAAACAGATCCCAAAATACATTTGAAAGACTAGCTATCAATGACTTACCTGGTTCTAGAAAGAGACTTCTTTTTGATATCAGGATAAACTGCAAGTGCCCAGTTGTGACACCAACAAAATTCCCATTCACCCGGTTGTCTTAACTGGAGCTCAGGTTAAGCAGCAGCTATATCACAGCCACCAGATTTTTATTAGGGGTAGTCACCATCACAGCAAGCACAAGCCAAGGCCAACACTGATGCCCTACTTTCAGATTGCTTCCCTGGACAGAATATCAAGGGACTCACTTTTCTAGGTAACCTCTGCTCAGCCCACACACGGAAGGGAACTCGGCGTAAGGGCAAAGGTGGGCGAGTGTCCCAGCAGGAAGGGGCAACTGAAGCAACTGTCTGCACATGCAAACGCTGTGCTGTTGTGAGGCATGCTGCAGCCAGCAGCTCATCACTGTGTAAATCATTTATCTTCCCAGTCTCCTTTTACAAGAGAAACGGGATCTAAGGACGTTACTCTCGCGTGCATTTCACTACTCACTTTACTGAAGTCAGCTGAATTGAAATTGCTGACAACAGTTCCAGTGAGATATTTGGTAGCTAGCTTGACATCTGCTGCTCAGGCTCTTTTTATGGCAGTGATGCCAAACATGGGGCTTTTCATTTGTCTACTGCCACAGCAAACCAAGCTGAATCAGTCAGTGCTGCCACACTACACAGGACCAGCAGTGCAACGCTGCTCTGCATCTGTGTGACTTCTGCAACACCTTGCACCACACCAGCCAAGAACATAAAAAGCTGTGTGTTTTTACAGTTCAGAGGGGAAATAAGGCACAAATCCCAATACAGGCCAGGGATCCAGAAGATCCATTAGTCAAATAAGACCACAGGACCCAGAAAAAGTCATTTGTTTCAGAAGTCATAAAAAAAGCCAACCACAACTTCAAGAAGCATGATGCAAGTCTGCTAAGAGTGGCAGAGTGCAGGTAGCCACTGGTGGTGTCCCCCACCGCTGTGAAAATGGCTTATTGAAGTGTGTCACATCTATCGCTTGTTACGAAGATTTAAGCAAAGCCCTCGACTTAACTTTGCTTTTTTGGGGTTGTCTTCTTTCCTCCCCCCTCAAGGCCTCCACGGTTGCACTCTTATTTTGTCATTTCCACACGTTCAGATAAACGTGTATGCCTAAAATACACAAAAGGCATTGGACTTTAATTTGGATAGAGATGCTTTTAAATCATTCATGATGGACAAAACAAACTTTGAGATATTGAATTAGATTAGCTAGCTCCCCAGTTTTTGAAATGCTGAAAAACTGGGCTTCTTTCTCTGTCTCAACAAACACATCATTACCCATTTTTACCTCAGGAACAAGAGCTCTCACTACTTCTGTTTAAGGTCATGTTGCACTTAGAAAAGTGAAATTCCCACCTCCCACTACAGAAGTTAAGTAAGTCATGGCAAATCCCCTTTGTGCTGCTCCCTGCAAAGCAGCAACTTCCGAACATTCTGGGGTCACTAAAGTGATTATGGGGGGAGCTCTAACAGTTGCACTAACCAGCAGCCACCGCAGCCTGAGGAACACCGACGACCTGCCAGAAAGAAGCAGAGCACATTCATTAGCCAGAGACATCAACAAAGGCTGACAGATGGGGATCTCCTCATACGAGGATGTGCTCTTCAAACACTAGCTTATTATTCGCTTAAGGGTGGCTACAGGCAGCATCATAATGTGTTTTGTGACTTAATTAGGACACAATATTCTACATTGTATATAGGAGACTCAGGGATTTATCAGTTAGTTTGGGGAAGGGCAGGCAGGGGGTCTTCTCCTGGAGGAATTTTGCATGGATGTATCTTTGTACCATTAATGTTAAGTGCTACATCAAGAGTACACATTCACAACATCATATTTCACGCAATTTTATTTATAAAATTGTAATTATCTAACAAATTGCATATAAAATGATTTACTTCAAGTAAATACAGAATACTGCACAACTATTAAAACTATTGTATTGTCCATCGTAAGTGTATTAAAACATTCCTAAAAAACGCCTCTATTAAAAAAAAAACAAACAAAAAAAACCAAACAAAAACACAAGTAGCATGATCAAGACCACTTCCAATAGCTTAAAATGAATTACCAGGAAGTTGCATTAACTCCCCAAGTAGACTCCAGTTACATCCATTGAGATCATGTGATACAATACCACAGTCTAACGCTAAAGATGACAGGTAATACATTATGCACCTGCTCTATGCTTTTCTCCTAGATCGCAGGTAACCAGTCCCAAAATCAGAAAACTAAAGCTCAAGTCAAACTCTACTGGGCATGCAGTTCTGTTATAGCAATACTTTCAACCAGTAAGCGTAGTTGGCTTTTACAATCAATCTTACAACTGATAAAAAAAGGAACACAAGAGAATACATTCATATAAAAAGGAATGATACACAAAGGGTAAATAATGGACGCCTTGCCGTACAACCCAGGATGAAACAGAGAGAGGGATTCAGTTGGAACTAATCTGGAAGAGACACATCAGAGATGGGGCTGCACCACAAAACCCAAATCCCAATCTCCCCAGAGCTCAAGGTACCATCAAGTCCATCTCTACTACGTACACAACATGAGCATGAACACGCGTACGTGTGGAGCTTTTCATGAACACATTTATATTGCCAAAACACAAAAGACAGCTAGCAGTGCAGCCTGGTGGTGCACACTAGTCGTCACAATGCTTCTTTTAACACTGCATATTAAAGAGAGACAGATTCTTTTTTCTCTTTTCTTCAAGTGGCAAAATTTGGTAGCTAACAGATCCAACAGTGTAGATTTACTTTGCTTGAGACAGTTGCATGACCAGTTACAGGTATTTGAGAAAGCTTCTAAGAGAAAATAAGATTGGAGGGAGAAACTGGAACCTTCAGCTGTGCTTGAAACCTGCTGAGATCTATCTCCTTCCCAGGCGTTTGCAGCACTGCCGTTTCAATGCACCCAAAAGGCACGCACAGCAAGAAGGGAAATGGAATCACAAACTCACAGGAGAGCTTCTCTTGTAACCCACACTGTTAAGCAGAATCAACTTTACCAAAAGGTATCTCTAAAGTAGTAAAAACACAGATTAACGTCCAGGACAGATCTTATAGCACCATGTTGGGTCCTGGCACCTCCCTAAAGCGGTAGGGGGGTGCCGGCTCCGGCCCTCCGTTTGACGGCCCGATGCCTCC
>NW_008590226.1:0-5079 GCF_000691845.1 Merops nubicus
GCTGACCGAACCCGCCCGAGGAGCCGGCGCTCAGACACGCCGTCGTTTTCCATGCAGTCACATTCCCGGCTCTCGGAGGGTGGATTTTTTTTTAGCGGTCTTGAAGGAATCTGGGCTATGACAACAAAGGCTCCCTCTTGGCAGTGCTGCGTTTAAATCGGGCCGGTTCAGGAGTGCCCAGGGCTGGAGAGGAGCCTCCGCACCGTGGGCACCGGGGCTCCATTGTGCCGGGAGCATCCTGGTGTCGGGCTGGGCTGGGATGTCCTGGTGCTGTGGAGGGGAGATCAGAGCTTCCCCAGCGAACAACCTCCTGCTGCTTTCAGTGCTGTGCCTGGATGGGGAAAGAAAGACAATAGCCTGCAGAAGCAAGTTGGTTGGCTGTGCGTACAGGGGAAGGAGTTATCCAGGGGTCTCTCTCCTTCCCTGCAGACGTGTCTTGTTCCTTCTTAAAATCGTGAACCTCATTTATTAAATAGAACAGTTTGTGTCTTCCTCTAAGTGCGTTTAGAAATCATTTCTTGGGAGGCAGGATTCACGGGCAAGGCTGCAGTGGTCCGTGCTGGGGCTGCTCTGAACAGTTGGGATTTTGTGTGTGGCTGTGTGGTTGTGTACAGCTGCAGGTCACACAAACACTGGAGCAAGTGCAGCTTCTTTACCCTGCGTGTGGGAGCAGGTAGGGTTGCGTCCTCCTCCCCACGTTTTCATTCTGGTTGCGTGGCAAGCTCCTGCTCCTCCTTGTTCCAAAAGTGTAATGGACAGTGTCATGGGAGATGACAGCCTGGTCTTACTCGTGTGCCTGGTTGGCATTGGAATCCTGGGAGTTTTTCATCAGGAAAAAGGTGTGGGGACAGGTTTACAGAAGGTACAAAGCTCCTTCTTTAAACCCCTGCTCCCTTAGCATCAATTAGAATTTATCCCCCCCCTCCCTTTTTCTTTTTTTGAACTGTCAGGATACCCTATGGTGCTGCAGAGCATGTGAACTGCTCCGTGGCATCCTTCCAGAGCCGTGACTTCACTGTCCAGATGTCTCCTTCCACATGGCAGTGACCCTTTTCCTGGTGACGTCAAGATTGATTGATATGTTTATTTATTTATTTTGCCTTTGGTGTGTGTGTGTGTGTGTGTGGGCTTCAGGCCAAGTGTCTTAGTATGCAGGCAACATCATTCTGCTCTGTCTGCTCCATCCATAAAAACAAAACAGCTCTCAGAGCACTGTGTTGGACCTTTATCAAAAGCCAGTTATTTAAGCATGGAATTATGAACTATTTCCCAAATGGCCAGACACAGTCTGCCTGTTACAGGGAGAACAAGAGACTTGGACTAGAGGAATAAGGCTGCATATTTCAGGAGCTCTGAAATACATGTAGCAGGGGAATATGTAAACTATGAATACCTCAAACAGTGAGAAAATACTGAAATGAGTAGGCCTATGGCAAAAAAAAAGAACAGAATTATTCAGGCTTTCTCAAAGGATATAGATATATATCTCCTTCTATGCTTTTTTCCTCCTAACTCTTTAATTAGTTCTTCTGTTACAATTATTTGTAATACAAGGGAGTCCTTAGATGCCTGTAAGGGACAGGACTCCTTCCACAGGGCACAAGAGAGAGAGATGCTCTCTAACATCTCCCTAAAATCTTAACAGTTATAAAAAAAGCAAAATACCATACAAGCTACTCTGCAGGCAAAAATGAGGTGAAAGAAGGTAGCATCCAGGCTTCCCACAGGAGTCCCTTAGGTAGGAGTGACCCTCCCTGTCCTGCTGGCACCACCCCTGCACAGAGCCCCTCTGCACTGCCCACCAGAGGCTTGTGCCAGGGTGTACAGTGGGCTTGTTCTCCTCAGCAGTGAGCCTTCAAGATAATCCAGTCGTTTTTGTATTTGTTACACACGAGGAGAAGAAAAGCCCTTCAAAAAATATTGCATAAACAAACACTGCATCCCTTAGTGAGGCTGCCAAACTTGTCTGCTTTGGCAATCAAATCCAATTACATGTCAAACCACTCCAAATCAATACTCAATACACATTGTCCATCACTGCTTCCTCCTTTATAGGGACCAGTTGCTACAAAAAAAGCCCCTTTTTTATTTAAAAAATACTTAAATACATATAGATAATTAGAGGGGTAGATAAACCTTATTTGTGTAAGACATCTTGTAGGGACATGTATATTCAATTCCTGTAAACAAGTGTAACTAACCTGAAAGACCAGTTTAGCCCATCTGAATGCAACCCCCACAGATGCTGTGGCTTTCTCCCTGGCACAGAGCCTCCTGTTTGACTGGCAGCAGCCTGGGAAATCTAGGAACACGTTTCTGACGTGTTCCACTCAGATGTGGAAGCCAGTGGTCTGGGGTGATGCACAGAAGAACCTCTTACTGCCCTCACCCTTGCAGATCTCTTGAGCAACGGTGGTGGATGAGGAAATTTGGCTCATTGTCCTTGGGCATACTGCCAGCTCCCAAGGTTTACCCCCCACCTCTGCTCCCTTCTTGCTCAGGGAAGGCTGGCTTGGTGCTGAGGGGTGAGTAGGGACCTGGTTACTCGTGAAACTCACTCCAGGAACAATCAGGAGGACAAGGAAAGGGTAGGAACAAATCACAGAGGCTGGACCTGCTTGTGGCACTCTCTGGGTCACAGAAAACCCTAAAAGCCTCTGTGGTAATTCCCACGAGGGAGGGAAGCAAGTGGTTACTTCCTTAACTCACATTGCTGTGGTGCTAGTTGTTGCTGTTAACGAACCTTGATTAATCAGGCGTGTTGTGAGGTCGGAACCACCCACTGCAGGGCAGTGTCAGTGGGGTGAGCCAGGAGCTGCTGGGCTCTGACTGGAGCACAGTGACTCAGAGGCTGGAATCTTCTCACCAGGAGCCCTCACAGCTACCAGGACCTGGGGGAGCAGACAGCCAGCAGCACCCCTCTGGACACATCCAAGCCCCAGGTCACTGAGGGACCTCTGTGCTGCTCGGCAGGAAAGGGGCACCTGCAATTGGGGTGCCCAGATTGGAGGGGTGCCAGGCCTCACCTCCCCCTTGCCTTGCAGCCTCTTGGCTGGCTGTAGGGAAGCAGTTGAGAAGCTCAGAGGACTCCCTGGAGCAGCACTGTCATCCAGCTGTGACCCAGGGACGTGGCCAGATGTTTGTTCTATCAGCATGCAGCACTCTCTGCACGTTACTGTGGCTCTCATGAGGCAGGGAGAAAATGCAGGCCTGGAATTCCAGCTCCAGGAAAGATGCAAGAAAGAAAAAGCTGTCATTTGCCAGAGGAAAAGAAAGCAGAAAAACGAGTACATTTAGAACGTATTTTCTGACTCTTACTAGGGTGTTTCAAACAGAATGGGAATAATTAAAACCCTTAATCAAACTGATCTTGCTAAATCTGATAATAGATTGGATTAGACAAGTTTTAAACCAGCACAACCTGTTTTAGTGCACCCGTGCTGGGAGGATGTGAGTCCCTGAAGGCCTCTGCAGGAGAAGCTCTCGTGGCTCTGGTGTGATCAGTGTCAGTTGATGCTGCACGCCGTTGGCACGCAGGCTGAGGTGAGCCAAACTTCCTAGCTTGAGTGACTTGAAATCAAACTTACATTACACCCAGCGTGGCCAGAGAAGGAATCTTCATCTGTCTTCATCTGTTTAACTGAATCCGTTTAGCAAAAAGAGCAGATGTGTTGGTTTGAAATTGGGTTTTGTTACACAAGGCTTCTTATGTAAGCGAGATCCCCAGTGCTGGTGGCAGTTGCCTGAAGAGACACCCACAGAGAGAGCTTCTTTTTGAATCAGAGCCTAATGAGACCAATTGCCATGGCTCCCTGCTTCAGCTGCACGAGGGAGGAGGTGGTATCACAACAGCAGCGTGACAGTGCCTATGACAATTGTAATACCTGTCTTCATCTTGACTTCTAAAGCCAAAGAGACTCAGGGATGTAAAGGTAGAAGCTGAAGCAAAGCTGTGACCATATAGTTACTTCCTCTCAGGGTACTAGCTTGAGAAGTTTTGGTATCCCCCCAAAATTTTGGTATCTCGAAGCACCAAGGTTCTGAAGCTAAAATCCCACTGCTCCATCCCAGCTCTCCAAATCAGAGAAGGATTTTTGTTTTTCCCCCTAATACAAAACTGCCCAAACTTAGAAGCTGTCGGGTTGCAGTGGGTGATAGTCAATCCTGAAATACAATCTCTCAGGCTGCTCAGGGGAGCTGCAGCTCCTGAGTTGGTGGTGTAGCACACAGACAAGGGAAATGTTGATATCTCATAACCTGACAGTTGACTTTGTTACCAGAATAACACTTGTGTAACACACCTTGCACAAAGGTGTGCACCCTGCAAGAACATCTGCAAGCTTTGGGATGTTTCTAGTTGCTGAACAGACCCGTTTCTGAGTTGGAGGTTGGTTGCTTTCATTCTCTGTAGCTGTTGCTCCCCGTTGACTTTCTGCTGGTTGGGATGTGTGTGGCTACACAAGGATGAAATCTCTTGTCAGAGGCAGTCTTCTGACAGTTTTCTCTCTCCATGGCTCTCCTGGTTGCCATGAGAGGAGTGTAAGGAGAAGGCTGTTCAACCTGGATGGTTTTGCAAGGTCAAAAACTGTCACATGCTGAGGGTGTGAGTCTGGACTGTTTCCTCTCAAAGCCTCCCAGAGGGCAACACCACCAGGAACCATTGGCCTGGTCCTGTTAGGATGGTCCAAAGCCACTGAAGAAGCCAAGATCAGGCTTTTGCTAGTTGCTAGTTTTCTGGCATCATGAATCTAAGAGATTTGGAAGTTAGATGAAGAAAACCACAAGAGCAATAGCCCCGTGGTGGAAGTGGGTTCTCAGACCCAGAGGTACTGTGGTGGAGAGATGCTGATGATGGTGGCTTGTCTGTGCTCTTGAAATGATCTGTGGGAGCAGCACCTCTCCCTCTCAGAGTGCCACATGTCTTCCTAACTGTGCTTTGCTGGTTTTTACTGGTTGTTTTGGCACCATGCAGTGTCTCTGGATTCCAACCTGGGTCCTTGAAAGGCTGTGGGGTGGCCAGGTGAGGATGTAGAGTGAGAGCTGAACGAGACATTGCCTGGTGTAACCTCACCCATGGGG
>NW_008590226.1:5105-6220 GCF_000691845.1 Merops nubicus
AAAGGCCCTGGGCTTGGTGTTCCAGGGGTAAGTCAGAGCCCCTTGCCCCTCACACTGCTGCAGCTGGGTGAGCTGGAAAGGTGCCACAGAACCAGCTTCATGGTGATGGGAAACAATGGTATTGAGGCTTCTTCTGAAGGGAACTGGGGCTCCCTGCTAGCTGGAGTGGAGAATGGGGAGTCCAGAGGCTGAGAGCTTCTGCTTGCTCTGGCACTCGTGTTCCAGGGGTAAGTCAGAGCCCCTTGCCCCTCACACTGCTGCAGCTGGGTGAGCTGGAAAGGTGCCACAGAACCAGCTTCATGGTGATGGGAAACAATGGTATTGAGGCTTCTTCTGAAGGGAACTGGGGCTCCCTGCTAGCTGGAGTGGAGAATGGGGAGTCCAGAGGCTGAGAGCTTCTGCTTGCTCTGGCACTCCATGATTCTGTGACTGAGGGAAGTTCTCTTTCCTCACCTCAGCAGCTCCTCTGTTTGATTTTCCTTGGCTCAGGGAGGGGGACAGGATGGAAGAGTCCTGCTGTGTACCTGAGTCAAGGGCCTGTGAAAGAATTAACCTTTGTGATGACAAAGCCCCTTCAGAAATAACCTTCAGCACCGACTGGTGGATTCAACATCCATTCCTGGTGGTGCCCTTGGGTGGGAAGGGGTGATGTTCCAGCCCTCCCCCCTGCCAGACAGCCTGGCCTGGGAGCTTGCTGCACATTCCCACTGCCAGAGCCTCTGTTAATCTGGGGGCTTTTGCAGAGTTTTGCACTGTCAGTAGGGCAGTTCAGCTTTGACCTACAATCAGTGGATAAGGAATAAAGCACTGTCTCATCTGCTAATGCACAGATCAGGGCACTGTAAATTCCACCACAGCTCCTGAGTTAGTTAAATACATGCTGGGGGATCCTGCGAGTCCCTTTCTCCAGTTAAACAGCATTTTCTGATTTGGAGGGCACATATCCTGGGGTCTGAGTGTTCTCAAGGAGCAGTGGAAGAGCAGGGATGAGAGGGAGGAGTGGAAATCAGGCACAAGAGCTTTGGAATCCCAAGCTTTTCAGAAATGGCAACAGTCCCTTTAAAACCTTGTTTCATAACACTATGAAATTTCAGCCCCAGTGTTAATGTTTTTCA
>NW_008590226.1:6280-7218 GCF_000691845.1 Merops nubicus
TGGAACCATGAGTTCTGGCTTCTTAAGCACTGGCTTTGCTTAAAAACCCAGGCTGCTGCTAGCTTTGTAAGCTCACTTATCTGGGGTGAAGAGAAGAGCCCTAGAAACAGACCTGGCAATCTAAGTTTGATTGACTTTTGGGGATGGGACAGAATGTTTCCCTGGAGCCACAAGTGCTTGCTTGGTGGTTGGCTTGCAGTTCTCCTCTGCATCAGGGCTGTATTCTGATTTCAGACATTTCCAGGCATTCCTAACCAAGTGTTTTATGACATATGTTGTTAGGTCTTCCCATAATTAAGCTGCTTCCTGTCTAATGTAAAGCTTGCTTTAAAAATGAGGGTGGAGGAAAGGAAGTGAAAAAAAAAAAAGAAAGAAAATAGGTTTTGCTCCATGCTTACGTGATGCCATGTTAACTTCTGCTCTGGGGGCAGGAAAGGGACTCAAGAGCAGAATCTGTTCCCTCTTTGAGCAGCATTTGCAGATGTGGAGGAAGAGGAGGAAGCAGGCATCGTGGTCAGTATGGGAGGAGGAGATTTGAACCTGCTAGTATCTTCCTAGTTGCTGCTTTATCTTCTCTGGAGCCTGCAGAGCCTCCTCTGTTACAATCTTGGAACAGGCAAGGCAAGGAATTTGGGCTGCAGAATTCCCTGTGTGGGGTTTTTTGGAGCTCTGTGGAGCTGTGTGCCCCAGGCCCTGGGGATGGACTCACCACAGCCCTGGGGAGATGTGTCTCTCTTCCAGGCTGCACAGAGGTGAATTGTCTCTCTGCTCCCCACCAAACAGCAGCTGGAATGTAAGCTGCCAGCCTTCCCCTTCTGCAGGGCCCTGTGGGACAGAACTGGGATGATCAACAGTTGTTCCTGTGGACTGCAAGGAGGATGGAGGCTGGTTTCCTGCAGCTCCCCTCCACCCATGCCTAGCTGCCGCCCGCCTGGCCC
>NW_008590226.1:7249-9187 GCF_000691845.1 Merops nubicus
TAGCTGCAGCCAGCCTGGCCCTTCCTCAGCCCAGGGGAGGCTGCCCACAGCACCCACCAGCAAGGGAAGAGCACCCAGCTTCCAGCTCTGCCCATTGCTGTCTGAGCTGCTGGGAGGAAGGGAAGAGTGTTTCTGCTTCTGTTGCAGCAGGTTAGAACAGAGGACAGAATGTGCTGGAGACTCTGGAAAGCTCAGAGCAGAGTCTTGGTGTCTGTGTCCCTGCAGAGGCTGGGTGGTGAGGGAGCTCTGCCAGGGAGCCTGCCCGTGTCTGCCCTGGCACACAGGGGGAGGCAGCACAGACAGTGCCAGCCCAGGGCAGAGAGCAGTGAGGGAGCCACACGGGTTGCTGCAGGAGCTGGTTACTCCTCGGAGCCACTGCTCCCAAAAGGAGAAAATGAGGTGAGATAATTGCCCCTCCACAAGCCCTGGGGCAAAATGTTCCATTCCTCTCCCTCGGTGAGGGAGGTGGTTGGGCTTGCTGGGGAGGGTTTGTTTTAAAGCTGTGCTTCCACAGAACTTTTTAATTTTGCCTGTTCCTGTCTCTTCTGACCTCTGGTTTTGTCAAGAAACAAACTCAGTTCAGAGATTTGGATTTATAGCAAGGAAGAAAGGACCAGGATAAAGTCATGTCAAGGTTGTGTGTGTGGTTGTCCCTCCAGCCCATCACTGAACACAAGGTTAACCAGAGGTGGTGTGGCACATCTACAGCAGTGTGCCCACACACTCTTCACATTCCTGTCCTGCTTCACCTTCTCTGCAGGGAAGTTGACTTTGCCTGTGTGCCAGGTCTCTCTCTGAGGGAGCTGGAGAGCATTCTGCTGCTCTGGTGGAGTTAGCCATCACTTCACTCCCTGTGGAGGGACACACACGTGTCTGCTCTCTGGGAGGGGTCGTTCTAGGGCAGAAATCTACTGGAGAAGGAGAGGGGGTGGCTGGAAGGCAAAGCAGTGTGTTCATGACAGTGGATTACAGGGGTGATGTCAGAGCTCAGGGGTGGCACGTCGCAGGGTGAAGTGCTCATTCATTCCTTAAATAAGCATCAAGTGGCACAGTCTAAACAGATTATATAATATCAGAGAGTGAGATAATCTGTTCTCTGCATACCCAGCCTGCTCCATCACACTACAGCAGGGCTTAGCTTCCAGACTCTCTATTAAATGCTGCTGCTCGTAGGAGCAGCGTGTGTGTGAATGTGTGTAAATGTGTGTAAATCAGGTGTGCACACACAGTGTTCCCAGGGGTCAGATGCATCTGCCTGTGGATAAGGTAAGAGGCTCTTTGATGGGAATAAAATGTAGCTGGAGGGGCTGCCTGTCCATGCACAGAGGGACAGGCAGAGCTTGTCCTTCCTCAGCATCCCAGCAGCTCTGCCAATCTTTACAGACTGTCAGATGGTTTTCTCTGCTGAATCTCTGGCCATCAGGCTGAAAATATATAAATATAAAAATATAGAGACTACATGTGTAGATTTTACAGGTAGGGTCAGCAAGGAAGGTATCTCCAGGGCCACAGGGAGCAGCTAAAGAGGGTTTCTCTGTGCTCCTGTGGCAAAGGAAAGCTAGGTTGTGCCAGAATACACACTTGGGGCTTGCTCTGAGGCTGTTTTATGCCCACTTGAGAAGAATACCAGCTGAAATGTCAGCCTGGTCCTGCTGCCTTTGAGTCTTGGGGTAACACAGAAATCCCCCTAACTGCTCTGAAGAGTGGCTGTTTAAGCATGTCACTCGTTCCTGCTCCCTCCTGGCTCAGTGAAACAATGCTGTTTCCCACAGCTCCATTTCTTGTCTGAATCTCACCCCTTTGTTCTCTGATAAACCCAGTTTGTGGCAGGAAGTATGGATTTGTCCCTGCACCACGACCTCACCCCAGGATGTAGGAAACAGCCACTGTGATAGCACTGGCATAGCTGGAGGCCCCCTTCCCCTTCCCCTTCCCCTT
>NW_008590226.1:9203-42573 GCF_000691845.1 Merops nubicus
CCCCTTCCCCTTCCCCTTCCCCTTCCCCAGGTTTGCAGGGCACATCCTACCTGGAGGAGGAGGAGGATGAGGAGGAGGCAGCAAGCTGGCATTTGCAGAAAGGTGCCTGCCAAGAGTGTTCAAGGGGTGTGATGAAACCAGTTCTGCCAGATTGAGTTTAGGAGTTTGGAGCAACACAAGCTCTTGATGTTCCACTGACTCATCTGAACTTGGAGGTAATGGGACAGTGCCCAGCTAATGAACAGGGCACTGGAAGGCTCCAAGCTGAGGTGTGTGTTGCTGGGATGGGAAGAGGCTTCTCTCAGAAGTGGAAGTGCTGTAGCATCTAAAGCACCTCCTGGATTTTAATCTTCACTCCTGCCCACCACTGTTGCTCACACTCTAGTCCCCCACACTTCTACCTGCAGCTCTGAGTGCTGTGGGTGGAGACAAGAGCTGGGAGATGCCAAGAAATGAAGAAGTGGAGGTTTCTCACTTAAATTTTCAGTATGGAGGATGGCTCTTTGTGACTCCTGCAGGGCTGGACCCTGTTGTTCTGACCCTTGACTTTGTGCTTCAGTTCTTTTTCTCCTGCTGAGGCCTGGTCACTACAATGCCAACTTTCTTCTCCCTCCCCAGGGCTGCATCGTTCAGTACAGAGGATGTATTAACTTCTGCTCCAAGCAGTTCCCTGCTCAGGGACTCCCTCTACCCCAAACATTTTGGCTTTTTCTTTGAGCTTGGGAATTTCCTCCTTGTACATGAGCCTACCATCCTATTTACACATACAGATAAGCAATTTGTAGCTGGTCAGAGTCCTGCTGGCTGCACTCAGAAGTGTCCTTTTAATGACTGAGACTAATCCTTTACATGAGAATTAATTCCCTTACCCCACTGCAACAGTTCTTCTCCCTCTGGAGAGGTGTGAGAGGAAGTCAGAGCAAAAAAAATGGGACTGTACCCAACCCTTGAGAGTAATAAATAAAAGCAAGGGATGAGTAGTGTCTGGGTCACTTATATTTCCCCCAGCATTCTTCCATGCAGCATCAGCTGAAGTGGCACAGCCCTGAACTCTCATCCCTTTAGGATGTTACTGGTTTCATTGCTCTGCAGGAAAAAAAGCAGCTGTTTTGTGGCACTGGGGACACAGCAAAAAAACACTGGGTACCTCTGGGAGGGCACAAGTGACACCCAACTCTGGCAGGGCAGAGGAAGGGGCAGGGACCCTCCCACCCTCCCTTATCACCCCTGGGTCAGTCAGCACTTCCAGCACTTCTGCTGCCAGGGAGGGCAAGACCTTTGCTGCCTTTGGCAGGACACGACACAGGAAAAGCCTTTCAGGGAGAGACAAAGGGAGCATAGAGGTTGGGGAGCTCCAGTTCTGAGCCAATGCTCAGGGGAGGGAGAGAAAAAAAGAAACAAGGAGCGTTTAGTGCTGCAAGAGATCCCTGCTGGGGGAGGGTGGGTTGAGCCCCTGTGGACTGGGGAAGTCTCCACAAAGGCTGCTGGAACTTCTCCAGCCACGTTGGTAAACGGATGCTGCCGAGTTCACTTGGGGGGAAGACAGAACTGTTTGATACCAGTTTTTTGATAAATCCATTTTCCTTGTAAAAAAAAAAGCAAACGAATGTCATCTGAGGAGTCTCATGCCCACATAATGTTTCTTTGTTCAGCTCAGAAAAGAATATTCCTGTGTTGGGCCTTTGCTGAGCAGTTTCCCTGTAGCCAGTGAAGAAGCTCAACCCTTGAGACCCTTCTGATGGGCAGAGAAGCAGCCTCTGCTCTGAAGGAGAAGCCTTCTTCTGGCTGCACAGAGCAGTGGCAGAACAAATCCTCAGAACAGAGAGGAAGGTAGAGATCCTTTCAGTATGATAACCAGAAAAATTACTGGCTCTCAGCAGATGCAGTGCTGTGCTCTGATGAGCTGAAGATGGAAGTTGCTGTGCCGTGGCTGCCGGATGATTTTTGGCAGTGGCTTTGCCTGTTCATCAGCATTAGTGTACGTGGCTGGTCTGTGAAATGGTCTGTGTGGAGAATCCATCACTTTGAGGTGCTCAGCTCAGCATTTGAGCTGAGAAATGACTTCAGTGAACTGAAGGGAAGAAGATCAATGCTGAACGAGGAGCGGGTAGTCCCGACTGCCAGCAGAGAACCCCCTTTGCCCTTAGCATGGTGCCTTTCTCAAGCCAGCTGTCTGATGTACTGTCAGTCAGACTGTGGAATCCCCAGGAGGCTGATCTTCCTTACTGGTTTTACCATAGTTTGCACAGACATCTGCATACTGCTGATCTGAAACCACCAAGAAGGCTGGGTGGAGAAGAGGCACCACCCCAGGGCAGCAGTCTTGTTCTGTGCTGTTTCCTCACCTGATCACCTATCCCCACCAAGTCAGTTTTCTGATGGGATTTGCCTTCTCACACACACTGAAGTATCAGTATTGGAAAATTAACAGTAAAATGAGATTGTTGGGCTGCTTCTCTTTTCTCTCACAATTTGAGAAGCTGCTCAAGTACTATGGGCAGGAGTAGGAAAGAGTTTGCTACAACTTCTGTCAGAATTTCCCCCCTAAGTTGTAAGGATGATTGGTGAAGCAAACTGCCTTCTGTGTAGCATCTCCTCCCTGCTTTGTGTACCCACTGAGAGCTGCAGATCACTCAGAGCTGGATGGTGAGAGATCCAGATGTTCACGTTGCTGTTGTCTCCTTGGACATTTGGCTGTGAGTTACAAAAGAGAAGCTGGGGGAAACCTGTTATCATGAGATACATTACATAAGGAGTGCATTAAAAGAGCTAAGAAAGGATTTCATCTTTAAGCCATTAAATCCTAGAGTAATTTAGGTTGGAAGAGACTTCTGGAGGTCATCTAATCCAATGCCCTTCTCAAAGGAGGTCCAACTAGATCGGGTTGCTTAGTGCTTTGATTCTACAGGAGCTCAGACTAGCTGTCAGAAAGTAGTGATGGAGAATTCAGTGTATAGGAAAAGCACTTGGTGAGCTCAAATACCTTAATATAGATTCCAGTGGGCCTTTGTTATAATTTGAACATAAATGAGAAGGAATTCTGGAAAAAGCTTGTACTTGGGTGTGTGTTAGCAGAGTGCATAAAACTCAGAACTGTCATTGTATGTCTCCTGAAGAGAGGGATCCATTTCTGCTAAGCATTGATGTCCTGATTTAAAGTCAGTGCAACACCATGCAATCAAAATATGAAGTCTTACTCATCTTGCATCAAACTCTGTCTAAACATCCACCTCCAGCCTCTCAGTAGAAGGTTAAGAGCCAAAAACTGACATTTAGCACATTTCAGACAAAGACATGGGTATTTCTGTAGCTGTGCAAAATGGTGTGAGCACTGTTACCAAAGCTAGAGCTAAGCTAAGTTTAGGCACAGAATCTCTTCATCCATCAGCAAACATACTGGAAATGGTTTTAGGTGTGTACCTACATCTAGCCTCCATGAAAAACATGAGGAATGTGTTAACACCAAGTAGCAGGAAATAGCAATATTCATGTACCAGTGAAAAACAGATTTGGGCAAACTGCTTTGCATGTCTTGATGTGCTTTCCCTATTCTAATTGTTCATCTGCTTGGAGGAGCATTCAGAAGCTGTGCTGAGACCACCTCTGTGTGCTCTGGACAGAGGAACAGCAAGCTGATGGCACTGATGGCTTGCTCTGAGCAAAGCAATAATCCAAACCCCAAATTGCAGCAGGACAAGCCAGCAATCTCTAACCACTTACTGCCCATCTGGGACTTTGTAAGGAGCAAAGAGTTGTCTGCCAGCTCTTATGTGGCTCTGTAGCAGGAGAGGAGATGAAGGTTGATGACAAGTGTAAGTATTTGAGCAGTCATAGGGCTCCAAGAGGGAGATTTTTCAGTGGAGCCTTTGAAAAAAGACAAACTAAATGAAAATAAAACAGTGAGATGAAGACCCTGCATCTCAGAATCATTTCAGTGCCACTTCCATCATTTTGAGATATTCAAGATCAGGCTGGATGAAGCTTTGAGTAGCTTGATCTGGTTGATGTCCCTGCTTATGGCAGTGGGGTTGGACTGGTTGACCTCTGGAGGGCCCTTTCAGCCCAGATATTCTATGATTCCATGATCTTAGCTTCTGCTGTTCTGCCTCAGTTTTTTTACTGCAGAAAACTCTCGTGCTCCCAGGATCAAAAAGCATTGGCCTGGCCTTCCACATCTGCATCATGCTTCTAGCCATCTGTAGAGAGATTTTAGTCAAGATTAGAAGTACAGCTTATTCCATTATCCTGTAACAAAACCAGGAGACTCAGACGACTGAAAACAGCTCTTCTGTTGCCATTTCTCCATTAAGCAATTGCTGCAGTTTATCCCCAAGTCAGATGCATTTTAACAATGAGCAAAATCCCCTCCACGCTCCTTAGTTCACAAGAGTGACAGTCAATGAGTCACTCTTCACAAAACATAACATGAACCTCAGATAAGGTAATAAAAGTGAGGGTTTTTTACAGTGACTTAAGTGGGAGTGGCTTTAAAATTGCTTGCAAAATCTGTTTTTACCCAGGTTTTTGCCACTTACTCTCAAAGCACAGTGCAGATCTTGCCTTGAGGCAGCAGTTTCCACAGGGAGGAGACCAGCAGGGCTGTGGGAAGTGCAGTGTTAGGTGGTTCACTGAAAAGAGAAGCAAGGGAGGTAGATGTCTGCCTTGGAGCTGGTGATCTGAGCACCAAACATCTGCTGGCTGCACAGGAGTAGTTAGAAAGAGCAGGTCACAGGAAATGTTCTTGCTCCAGTGAGTCCAAGTGGCTCAGCCCTGCGTGTGGAATTAGCATAACACTTGCTATAAATAGATTTATCTGGGCCAGGGTAAATCTCAGCCATTCTGAGCAGAATGAGGAGTCACCTCTAGATGAAGTGGATCCTTGCTGCCTTTGAGCACAGTGAAGTGCTTCAGCCCAAAGCCCAGTCCTGGGGCTGAGGGGAGGGAGCTGGAGCAGGTCCTGTCACAAAGCCAGGGAGACTTGCCAGGCAGTTCCCATCCCATTACCTGCCTGCAGACTGGCTCCATCACACCGAGGGTGCAGAGCTGAAACAAACTCTTTGCAAAGCAAAACTGGAGCAACCACCTTTCCCTGTGTCATCCAGGCTCCCAGGAAGAGTGCAGACAAGCAAACTGGGTTCCTTGGAGGCCAGTGGCAGCCGTGCTCTGTGGCCAGGCAGGTCACACTGGCCTTGCAGGGTTGCTTCAGGGTTCTCCATGCTGTAGGTTTCAAGAGCCAAGCAAAGCTAGCACCTCACAGGCCAAGCCCTGCTCCAGCACGTTGGAGGAAAGGCTGAGAGCCCAGGGGAAGCCTGAGAGGGGATCTGATCAGTGCTGATCTAAAGGGTGGGGGGCAAGAGGCTGGGGCCAGGCTCTTGCAAGTGGTGCCCAGTGACAGGACAAGGGGCAACGGGCACCAACTGGAACCCAGGAGGTTCCAACTAACCAGGAGGAGAAAATTCTTTGGTGTGAGGGTGCCTGACCCCAGAGCCACCCTTCCCTCCTGCTGCCTCCACTGGGTGCAGCTGAGAGCTCTTCCCAGGGTGACACCCAGGGAGGTTTAACTCTCTTCTGCTAAAAGATTTATTATTATTTAATTACAGAAGAGGCAATGGGGTGGGTTGGAAGGAAATGAATATAGATCTGAGTGTATATATGTATTCCCTTGGAAGAGGGGAAGACTTTTAGTTGCCCTGACCCTTGATCTCTCTCAGTTCTTTGGAGCAGGACCTCTCCCCTGGTGGAGGTGTGGGTTAGTACTGGCCTTAGGGCTGGTTTTACTGGCTCATCATTCCACAGCCCTCAGCCCATCCTACTGTTTGGCCTTTTGCAAGTTCTCTCTGGATGTTATGCTTTTCTTCTGATTTACAGTTTCCTGTGGGCTTGGAGGAATGTGAGGCAGGAGCTGCATTCTGCTCTGTCACTCTGCAGCAGAAGGGGAAACAGATTAGGAACAACAGGTCTTGGTTTTGCAGGCTGGTAGCAGGGCTCCAGGAAGGGTCAGAGCTGCCCTGTGGTGACAGCCCAGGGGCTGGCTGCCTTGCTGAAGGTGCAGTGAGCCTCAGACTTGGCAGAAATCACTGCAGCCATCGTTCCCATTTAGCAATAACATAGACAAGGGTGCTGTCAAAGACAAAGAGCAGCCATCTATTTCTGAGTCCAGATGATTTTTTTTTATTTTATATCACCTGAATGTACAGCAACTGTTCACAAGTAGAGCAAAAGCCATGGGTAGGGCTTGGAAAGCAAGCAGAGTGAACCTTCTGCTGCAGATCTGAGAAGAAACCAGTCACTGCACAAGGAGAGCCTTAAAAGTGTGGAGGTAAAGAACACAGAAACCAGGATCCTGTGTGCAGTTCCTGCATATCCTCCAGGAAGATGTGGTGGGTTTGTAGAGCTGTTGGATCATCCCTGTGTCTGGGATGGAGGCAGAGTCCTGTTAGAGCATTAGCCTGTGAGATGGGCAGGATACAAACTGCCAGATCAAAGCCTCTTGGGTTCTGGGCTGAGTGGAAGGAGTATTAGGTAGAATTTGGAATCCAGGAGAATTTGGTGCCTCTTGGGTCGCTCGGGGTGCCACTGTCACTGGTTCTGAGGAGGTTCTGTCTGTTGTTTTCCGAGCCAGGCTTGTGTGATCTCAGGGATGGAGAATCCAGGGCCGTGGCTTGGCCTTGACTCAGCCTCACATCAAAACCAGGCACTCCTCCCTGCACGACCTCCCTCTCCTTGGCCTGATTCCTTCCAGGACATCTCACCCAGGGCTCTGCATCCGTGTCCCCCTGTTGCAGTGAGAGGGTGTTGGCTGCGTGGAGGACGCTGACAAGGTTTCTGCTGTTTCATACCTCCACCTGCCAGAGCTGTTGGGCTCCCTGCCTGTTGGGCAAGTGTGAGGAATACTTGAAAACAGGGGTCTTCAGAGACTTCTCCATGAGCTGTCCTTGGGTCAGGGTCTCTAAACACAACCTGCCTGCTGCTAGAGGCCACAGGCTCTTCCCTTGCCACACTCAGAGGCATGGCAGGTGGCTGTGTCTGGTGGAACAGCAGCCTTGGGCTGTGGATCACTGACAGAGGCAGCATTGCTCTGCCCACTGCCTCTCCACTCCCTGAGCTCTCTGATGGGAGGATGAGTGACTGCACAGAGCAGCTTAGGGTGCTGGGAACTCGCTGCCTGGGGGTGATTAGTGCCAACATTTTGGCTCCAGTTGCTGCTACATGGGCAGAGATAAGAGCTGGGTGGTCAGCAAGGACTTGCCAGCACGTAGTTAAATGCTGCCTCATTTCCAAAGAGGGCAATGCAGTGCTATCATCTGGCTTTATGGAGGGGTTGAGAATTCCTCCCACCTTTGGCTTTTCTCTTTTTCTCTTGTATTCTTACTTAAAGTCCACAATCCAGACGTGCTAGGGCCATGGCAGGCAGGGAATGGGCTTCTCAGCACCCTGAACCATTTCAGCACACTCTGTGCATGCTTATGGTTGGGTCCATTCTGGACCAGCTGCAGGCTGGAGAGCATCTGGCTTTCTTTCCAACTTCAAGTCTTGTTGCAAGACTCCAGCTTGCTTTGGATGATTACCTTCCTTTTTTTTTTTTAATGGAGGGTTTGAGTTATATTTATCTGAGAGACAGTGGAAGTAGTGGATAGGGATCAGGTGGAACTATTCTTGGTTTGGGTGTTGACCCTTGGTTTTGACTTCCTTGGGTCCCCTTACTTCTCCCACACTTCTCTTCTCATGCTCTTCACCTGCCTTCTCTGCTTAACCTCACTGGAGGTGTGCCAGCCTCTCTCTGTGACAGTGTATGAGAAATATGTAGGGGTTTCAGTATGCTTGGGGAATGCAAATAATGCCCCTGATAGCATCCTTTTCTGGCCTCCTTTTTTTGTGGGTGTGGCTCCTGCATGTATTTAGCAAGTATTAAGTAGTAGACAAAACGAGTACAGAAAAACATAGCCCATGGCTTGAGTAGTCATGTAAGGATATTAATAACCATGCACACAAAGGAAATGATTAAGGAGTAGGCAGTGTCCCTAATTCCCCATTCATGGGAGGAAGGGTGTGAAATCTTTCTTATGCTTGCCAGCTCTTATTACAGCCCTCAGCCAGTAGCCCCATCTGTGTGACAGGTTTGTCTGCAGCCTGGAGCCAGTTCCCAGGGCAGGGCTGGGCTCTCCTTGCAGCTCTGTGAGGAGCCAGGAGTGCAGGTTTGCAGGAAGTCCTGTAGGGTTTTTTTTCCAGTTTTTATTTCAGAAGCAGTGCTCAGAGAAACCCCTGTGAGAGGACATTCCAAAGGGATTTTTAGTTTGAGAACTGTCATTCCTTTTGCAGCTGGCTTCAGATCTTATTGTGAACCTTAGAAGTCAAAGCTCTGTTTCAAAGTGGTGGTAGCAGAACACATTGATCCATCTTTTCCTTCCAAAATGGAATATTCCCAACCTCAACACCTTCCCATGAAACGTGTGGCTGATAAATCAGCACTGACTGATAAATCAGCACTTCCCAATGCCAAGGGATGCTTTCAGAAAGCTTTTTTTCCCTCTATAAAATCCCCAGGCCTCTCTACATTTAATGTAACACTTCCCAAATTCTTTGCCATGCAGGGCTGCAGTGCACAGAGGTGGCTCTTGGCCCTAACCATTGCATAAGCAAAGCCTTTGATGTGTGATCACTCCTACTCAGCCCTGAGCAGGAGAACCTGTTTCACAGGGGAAGGGAGGTTGGTTAAAACACCTCAGTTATATCCAGTGCTTTTCAGAAGTCTCTTCAGCCTTTCCTGTCAGATCAGTGCATCTCTGCATTACCCAGACCTTATAAATAAGCATTAACAGAGCTCTTCCTACAGCTCTTCCTTAGGTAGGGAATTCATCTTATTTTAGAGCTGATGATCTGAGGCTGGAGTTTTCATGGAAACACATGGGTGGCTGGTGAAAACAGCAAAAATCCTGTAAATCCCAATTTTGAGTAGACACAGGCTGAAGTATACAAAATATATCACAATGACAGAGGTAATTTTAGCTAGTTCTGCTGGATTTTGCACTCCAGCCACTATGCAGCTAAAAGCATTGAATAACTGTCCTCACACAGAGGTCAGTGTGTTTAAAGAGTTTGAAAAGTTTAAGTTAAACCAAATTAAACAGCATTGGACCAAAGGAAAGCATTGAAAATTGCCTTTGTGTGTCAGTGGAGTTCCACTTCTCCAGTGGTCATTAAATACAGGGTCAGATTTTGATTGTGTTTACACTGGTGGAAGTTTGCTGAATTTATTGGGCTGCTCTAAATGGAGGAGATTTAGACTAATGGAGGTGGAAGTGAACGTCCTAAAAGAAAGCCAGAACATTCACAAAAACAAGTCTCATTCAGTCTAAAGTTTGCTTTGTGGTTTCCTTGTGAATCAGAGAAGAAAAAGAGAGTGGGAGGAGGGGAGAGCAAAGACTGTTCAGAACCCAATCCAAACCCAACCCCCTTCTGTCCCCCCAGCCAATATCTCTCATGTAAGACATTTGTTTCTTCTGGCAATAGGAGGAAACCTTTCCAGACATTGTCCTCGGAGAACTGCTCAGTGTTTGCAGTTAAAAGGGCAGTGCACATGTAAATATGTGTACACTAAAAAAGAGAAAGAAGGAAGAATAAGTGTGACTGGAACACAAAGGGCAGGTGGGTTTGTATTTCTGGCCCCAAGAGTTCACGCTGCATCACGTGCAGGGTCTGATTTCCTGGAGCACTTCCTATCTGCAGGGCTTTAACTGCCTCAGGCACCAGACCCCCCAGTTAATTCCTGCAGGGATTTCTCTGTTGATGGAGGACACGATGAGGGCTCCTTTCTTAAAGCATCAGGGCTGCACATCTCTCCCTGAATCCCAAAAATCATTGGTGAAGAAGAGCTATTGTTTCCTTATCTGTATTTATGAACAGTGACAACATTTCTTCCCACTCTGCTATGAGAGGCCAAGCTAATTTCTTAATCCCCATCCTAAATCTTCAGCCTCAACAGGGAGGATGGAGCTTCTGGCACTGAAATGATTTGCCCTGCAAAGGGTGCTGCCTGCAAACTGTTCTTGGGTGCCAGCTTGGAACGTGTCCAGGATTGTGCCAGCCAGTCTCCAGGTAGAGCACCTTGGACTTGGGGAGAGCTGTGGCTGATCCAGTTGTCCTGAGCCTGCAGAGCAGGGCTGAGATGATGCAGCCTGAACGTGTTCCCCAGCAGATTGATGTTAAAAGCCAAGTGGGGGCCAGTGAGAACACATTGCCCATGGAGCTGGTGATGTGACACATCTTGAGAGCTTCAGGTCAAGGCTAGGAGCTCCTCTGGAAAATAAACTTTCAGCCAGCATGTTTTTTTTTCAATGCCTTGTGTGGTCTTAGGAGTGAAAGAGCTTTATTGGCCTTTAAATCCAGCCAGCTATAATGTATTAAGCAAAGGCCCATTAGTGCTGTGGAAAGATGGGGAGGGCTGAGGCACAATCTGTTTCAGCAGATACAAAAGGAAGCTCATCAAGGAACACAAAGGCACCCAAGAATGACATGCTGCCCATTACCCTGGGACCTGTGGCACGGCTTGTTTTAAACTGTGCTGTGTGTAAACCGTTCAATAGGATTATTTTGGAGGCCACACTAATTAAGGGATTATCCAGTGAAAGTGGTGAGATGCTCTCTCTGCCTTAGATAATGGGACACTGCTCCTTCTGTGCCTGGGATGGAGATTCAAGGGCTGTGCCTCTGACAGGGATTTGCTTTCAGATTGATGATTTTAACTGGAAGCCTATATGCCAGGCAGCTTTCTTCAGATTTCCCTGTTTTACTGCTATCAGAGCACTTCTCCCCTTCCAGGAGGGTTTGAGCAGCGTGGCCAAAGGCACTGGGACCTCCACAAGGTGGATTTTCCAAATGACTGGGTGTGAGGAGCAGGAAACACTCTCTAGAGGCTGCTCACAAGTGTCACGGCGAGGAGCAGCGAGTGCTGAGTGCCTGTTGCAAACTGGACTCCTCTGGGGGGAATTTTTGGGGAGAATTCTGGGGTTTCCCTGCAGGTCTGGGCCCCATCATTCCAACAGAACAGCTCAAGTGTGAGCTCCATGTGATCAGGAGCTGGGAGTGTTGCCCCTGCCAGCAGAGCCGTGCTGGGGAGCGAGAGCCCGGCTGGGAAGAGGCCCCCGGGGCTGGGCTTTGGCACGGGGTGGGCAAATCTCACCAGCCAAGGGGAACACAGCGCCAGTGTCGGGGCCCACAATGGGGTTCCTGTGGCTGCCCACAAGGGAGGGCATTGTCCACAGCCCCGGGCATGCCCACGCTCCACGTGCGGGGCCGGTCGCTGCCGACGAGTTCCAAATTCACCAGCCAGGCTGAGGATGAGCAGCAGTCAGTGTGAGGTGGTCCCGTGCCCAGAGAATAGCCCCTGTGTGTGTGTTCTGGAGTTGGGCTGGCATTTGTCACTGCCACCACAGCAAAGGGACACCTGCCCCTGGCAGCCTGGGACGTTGCTCTGTGCCTCGGTGTGGTGCTTGCTCACCACAGTCCCTCTGTCCCTCTCCTTTGGCACCTCAGAGGCCATCGAGGCACCAGGAGGGTTCAGAGCCAGGCCAGGTGCATGGCTGGTGCTGATGCTTCTGGAGCACCAAGAGGCACAGGCAGCCAAGGGCTGGGCTGCTGAAGCCTGGTGCCAAAGCTCTCTCCAGCTGCACAGAGGCAGCCCCAGGGCTGAGGCCGGATTCCCAGCGGGTGTAAATCACTGGTGCTTCCACCATCTCTCTCCAAACCAAAACTCAGCCCCTCAGAGGCAGCAAAAGCACTTTCCTCCTGCTTTCTTGTGCTTCCCTTTGCTAATCCCCTCTTGCCTCTTCACAGCATTTTCCTGGCCCCCCTCCCTGACTTGCAGCATCTGCTGTTATTGCCAACGTGTCTTTTGCCCTTATTGTCCCCTGGCTCCCATCGATCTCTCTGAAGTGCCTTTGTGTTCCAGCCCTGGGTTCCAGACAAGCAGGCTCCCACCTCCTGCCAGACCCTGTCTGCGTGGGGTTATCCATGTGTGTGGGAGAACGAAGATTTAGGAGTAAAAGGAAGGTTTTTTTTCTGCAGCAATAACCATAATAGACTAAACAAAATCTTGCACACATCTGCAGTCCAGCCATCCCTGGTCTGAGGCAGAAGGCCTGTGCAGCACAGCAGAGTCCACCCAACATCTGCCAGTGGGGCTTTTTTTCTCCAAAACAACAACTCTGTGGAATTCTAGTGAGCCCTGGGCCCCAAGTCTACCTGCCACTCCGTGTCATCACCAGCAAGGTGCAAGGCTGTACTGTTTTGCATAACCAAGATTTGTTTTTTTTTAGCCCAAACCCTGTTTAATCCCTGCTGATGTCAAAGGATTTTCCTTCATGTTCTTACGCTGTGAAGTTGATGCGGATCAGTGACAGGGTTTGCAGCCTTCATTTTCCAGGGTCTAATTCATCAGGTAAACATTTCATATGTGATTTAAGGCCTCTGTTTAATAGGTAGACATTTAATAGCCAGTTCTGCAATTCATCACCCACCTGCTCTCACTATAAATGCCAGTTCTGCCTATGTCCTGCCCCCCTGCCTTAGTATTAAGGATGATATTTGTGGCAGGAGTAGGGGTGTGTGTCTCAGTGCCTCATGCTAGAAGATCCAGCTTGTCTGCTTTTACTTGCTGGCCAAATTCACCTCTCATGCCATAGCAGTCATTTTATTACATTGCTGAGGATTAGGAGTTGATCATTTTATTAAAGTTGCAGCTTCTGGTAATGAGTGATCACATGGGGCCCGGGGAAATCAAAGACTTGATGGTTCAGAGAAAAGCCACAGGCAAATAAAAAGGATTTGATACTTCTGGTGTTGAGGTATGTCATGTGTTTGGAAGTATGTCTTCTGGAGTCACAGAGCAATGCAGTTCCATGGCTAAGGACATGTCTGGTGTCCTTGCATTAGGCAGTACCAGAATGGAAGGGACACAATGGTCATGCAGGCCTCCAAAATATCTCCTACTCGATTTTGTGCCTGACTTGATGGTTTGTTTGCATAAAAAGCACACTGAACATATTTTTATTTAGATAAAATTAGCAACCTGCAGTTTGACCTGCTGTGGCCTGGGGGAACAGCTCTTTTCCTCCCTTTGTCTTGGCTGGCCTGGCTGCTCAGCTCTGATGGGGACACTTTGTGGCTGGCAGTTTGGTGGGAGGGGGGTTGATCAGCGATCACGCCTCCCGTGCACTGCACCAGATTGCTCTTGAATGAAAAAATGATGACAATGCTGGGTGCTTCACATCCAGAGCTTAGCAAGAGGCTCTCCATGTTCTCCACCTCCCATCCCTGGGACAGCCAGGCACCCAGGGGCTTAAGTGTAGCAGCGTGTGACATTAACTCCCTCGTTTATTCCTTGCCCTACGTATCTCTGGATCTGGTTCATCCTACAAGCTCCACCAGCACAACTGGTTTTACAAAGACATTTCTTCACTCTGATTCCCCTTCCCACTCAGCAAGCTGGGTAAAGCATGTGCTCAGCACTGGGCATGTGTGTGGACTCCTGTTGAATTTGATGGGAGTGGGAGACAGGCTTAAAATCCAGTACTTGCTTGAGGGCTTTGCACCTAGCAAACATCCTGCTTCCACTCAAGCAGCAGAGACCTCGCTTTGGGGATGGAAAATGAAGAGAATAATCTTTGGCCAGGTCCTGCTAACACTTTGAAACACTGAGTGGCAGTAGGAAAGGAACAGCTCTGAAACTAAAAGTTATATATTCTCTACTTGTGTGAGTGCTGACTCCAAAGCTAGAGAGCAAAAGCATCACATGTGCCAGTTTCCAGCATAATGACTCAAAATCTAGGTCAGTGTTTGCACTGTGTTGAGCGTTTCTGCTTGGGAAGGCTATTGACTTGTCAGCACTAGGGGTGTGTTAATAAATCTCTGGCAATATTAACAGTAATCTGTTCACAGTATCTTTGATCTGAAGTTCTTTGAGCGTGGTGCAGTTGTCATTAAGTGGAGCTCCCAGCACAGCTCTGCGAAAGCTGCTGGTTTCACAGGGGGGGAAGCTGAGGCAGGGAGCTCCTAGGAGTTATTTCTGATGACACGGCTGAGTAATGACTCAGCCAGAGGTAAGGAGACAGCCCAGGAGCACTGGCTCCCAGGCTAGACAGCTCTCTCCCCAGCCTAGTTAGACCCACCCTTGGAATATGGCTCCAGCTGCAGCAAGACTCTACCCAGCCCTGAGCCCAGCAGTGATATACATACCAAAGAGCCAGATAAACATTTACTTTTCCTTTGTGTGAGAGTGCTGCAGCCAGCAGGGACTGCAGGAACTTCCTCCCCCCCTGCACTCGAGCAGAAGGGAGGGAGGTTGCAGTGAGGGAGAAAAGGGGGTAAATAACAAGGGGACAAGCTGCATTTCCCAAGATTCTGGAGGAGGGAAGTGAACCTGCTCAGAAGCTCGACAGGGATGGGTGAGAGCAGGTAGCAGCAGGCTCACTGGCTGATGGAGTGGGCTGATCTTCCCTAATGTCTCCTTTTTCCTGATCCAGACCACCATGGGTGAAAACAGAACCCCTCACAAGGATAAGAAAGATGGGATTTCATCCTCCTGGTGCTAAATGCAGGGGTTTGCCATTGGTGCATAGAAAGAGAAATGGAGCTTGCACTTTGAGAACTTGCTGCCCTGAAGAGAATTTAAACATTACTGAATTCATTGGTCTTCTGAGTTTTATTCTAGTGTGTCCTGATCTTGCTGGTGATGAAAGAACAATAGACTCTAAGGCCCAAGGGTGTCAACATCAGCTGAACCAGTTCTTCTCTGGAAGGCAGGAGGGACCACTGGGAGAGAAGTGAGGACAGTGCTGTTCATGTGCCGTGACTAATTTGTGCACATCAGACCCAAGCCTAGGAACCCAGCTCCTTCCAGTGAACTTAAACCCAGGCAACAACTGGGTAGTAAAACGTCAGATCTGACTTTGTGCAGTTGTATGTTTTCAATTACTCAGGCTGCTCCTTTTATTTTGTGCTCCCCTCACCTTGTGGAGAGGGGAAAAGGCTGAAGGGAGGCATGAGCAAGGGCTCAGGATTGGCATGCACAGGGTTAGTGGAAATGTGAAGGGGAAGTCTGCTTTGTTAAGAAATTATGATGTCTATTATTCTATTATTTATTTAGGCAACAGAGCTTGAAAGAAGTGGTGGCTGCTGGTGTTTAAATGGACAGGGTGACAGGGCTGGGCCCAGCCCACGTGTGGGTGGCTGGGTCGAAGGGCTGGTTGGGAGAGGTGACAGAGAAGGAGGGAAGGAGAAGCAGATGGCACCAGCACTTGCTACCCCACCATCAGTCCAGGAGCCACAACTTAATCCCAAAGGAGCTCCCTCCAGCTCTGGGCATCCCACCACTGTGTGTGCAGCTGGGGGAGGGCACTGGTGCTTGTCTGCTCACGTGGTGGGCATGGATTAGTGCTGGGGATGAGGCACACGTAGCTGGTGGAGCAGCTGGATTTAGTGGGCTGGGGCTGGAAAGGTTTCCTGTAGATGGAGTCTCTCCATCTGTTCTTCCTGGCTCCTGGTTGGTTTCACTTCCTACCATCCCTCTTCCAAGTTTAGGTTGATTTCCAGCAGGAGCCTGGTTTAAGTCTGAGTCCAGTCCAGGGACCAGGACTGAGGGAACTTTGTGCTTGTTTGCTTTTTAAATTTCAGCAATTTGAGTCCTCTTTTTTTTGTGCCTCAGTGTTCCCACTGTAACTGTACAATGTGTGTGAAGCATGTGAGTGTATGGAGCTCCATTTGTGTTTGCAGAGAGCTCCTGGGTTCAGGAGTGGCTGGCATTAGTGGAGGGAGTTTTTGCTCTCTTCCAGCATAGCTCCTCAGTCCCTTCTCCAGTCCCTCTGGGAGGCAATCCTGTAGGATTGTGCTTGTTGAGCCTCCCAGAACCAGCAGTGATGCAGGTCTCCAGTGTTTTATCAGGTGAGGTGTGTCTCCAGTGGCAGTTTACTGACCTGGCTGCTCTTCTGCCTTGTCTGTGAGAACTACAAACCTGCTGTAGCCTTGAGAAAACATCTCACCTAGGCTCTCTTCTCTCTCCAGTCCACACTCCAGCTGAGGTGGGATGCTGAACTGGTGGTTAATGACACTAGCCAGATTTGTTGCTCCTTCCATCTCCAGCACTAGGCTGTATGCTCTGCTCTCCTTTTCCTCAGAACCCTTGGGCCATCTCACAGCCAGTCCTGTGCCATTTCCATGAGGAAATGCAAATCCAGCTCTCATTTTGACCAGGAAGCCATAGCAATGGCAGGATCTGGTTGTCATGGATATTGTCACCATGGAGCTGTTGCCATGGAGCTGTCTGCTCACCAGAGATGAAAAGTATACTTATTCTTTTGAAGAAAGGAGAACAGTGACTATGGGAGGGCACAGAAGCTTTCAGATAGGTATTTAGGGAGGTTAATAACTACTTTGTTTTAGATTTTTGCTGACTGCTGTTTATGTCACGTTCCTTATTTTTCTCTTTTTTTATCTTCCAGTAACAGCCAATAAAAGTGGGATGAATGTACTTTCTATAGGGTCACCCACAGCTGTATTTCACTGTGCAGTGAAAGCAGCACCTTCCTCTCTTGCAAAAAAAAATCAATCCATAGAGTCTCCACTAGTAATTGATGTTTGGCTTTTACCTCGTCTCTGTTTAAGCCTGCAGAGATTTGGTAGCTTGCAAAGGACAAGGCTATGGGGGTGGAACTTAAAATCCCATCTTCCCCTGCAAGCCTCTTTTCCTTGAAGGAACACACTCACCTTATTTTAATTTCTAGAGAAAGCCTGTGCTCCTTTGGAAGGTAGTTTGGCAGCTGTTAGTGACCTTGTCGGGCTGCTGAGGGTTCTGGAAGCAGGGGATGAATGAGAAATGACTTGTCTCTGTGCCAAACAGCCTTGTGTAGTTCAGGGCAGAGCTAATCTCACCAGGCAAATGCTGGTTTCACTCCATTTCAAAGAGAACACAGTCAGATTTAATAAGTAATAATAATAAGTCTGCTTTGCACTCCTACAGCTCCAGACTCTCTGAACGTTTTGCCATTGCTCTTTATTAAATCCCCAAAAAAATCCTGTGAGAGAGGGAAAGGTTCATTTTTCTCTGTCTTTTAAGAGCAATGGTGGGGTACAGAGGCTGTGGGAAGTGGCCTCCCGTGGATGCTGTGGCCATCAGGTACAGAATCCAAGAATTCCTGTGTCCTGTCCTGAGCTGTGGAAAGCCTGTGTCTCATTCTGCCCCACAGCACTGAACTGAGGAGACCCTGAGCATCACTGTCATGACATGTAGAGCCTGATTTGGAACTATATTAAGCAGAGATCTGAATGCCCTGGGTGGCTACATGACATTGGCTTTGATCTGGCTGTACCAGTGGCTCCCTTCCAAACACATCAAGCTCATGAGGCAGTTCTCTTCTTGGCCACAGAAGATGTTTCCATGGAGGAGTTGTCACTGCAAGGCCTGGGTGAGCTGCTTTCCTGGATCTGACAGTGATTTCTCTTGCTGCTAGCAAAGTGGGGTCCACACACCCTCTTCCTGGTGCAAGGTGGGTTTCTAGGGATTTCTCAGCCTGCTCAACACGTTGCTCAGGTCCAGCAGAAGGTTTAAAAGCACTGCTTTGGACGTGCTGCTCCTGTTTTGTGACTCAGCCAAGGTAAGAGAGATTTGAAAGCGAGCAAACCTGTGCACCCAAGGCAGCAGCTGGGAGCAGCTGGGCTGCAGGTGAGGCTCTGCTCAGAGTTCAAGGGCCACAGCTTCTCCTCTCCAACTGGGGGAGAGCTCCATGCATGGCACACAGGAAGGGTAACACCACACAGCAGTTAGATCCCATGGGTAGGAGTCACAAATCTGAGTCAGAAGTGGCAGCAGTGGAGGCAGAGGGAGGGAGGCAGGCTCTCCAGAAACACCCCTGCTCCTGCTGCACTGAAGGGAGCCCAACAGAGCCAGTTGGCTTGGCCCCTAGATGTCCTTCTGCTGTCACCTGGGGCAGGGTCAGCTGAGGCAGTGCAGAGCTGAGTGGCCCCAAAGAGGTGTGCCTACATTTGGGGGGCACTTTTGAAAGCAAGAACCCCCGAGGTGCTTTTTATACACTTGGCTGTAAAAATGCAGCTTTTTTTTTGTAATATGTGAAAGAGAAAGTATTTGTCTCTACATGTGCCTTAGAGACAAATGAGCCCTTTCCTTGACCAGTTTAACAACCTGTAATCTGGTGACTGGGTGCAGAAAATAGCCCTGTGATTTTCTGAAATTCAGTGCTGAAAAAAAACCAAAAGTCTCAGGCTTTGTATTCTTGTGCCTCAGTTCCCCTGCCAGAAAAGTGAGGAAAACCAAACACACTTCCCAAGGAAAGAGAAGGGCATGTTTAATTAAGTCAGCTTTGTGAGCTGCTTTGACAGCTGCGACTTTAAGTAGTTGCTATTATAGCAGCTAATAATTTGGAATTACATTTTATGTTCTTTTGCTTCGTTTCTTCACGGAGTTGCCAGAGGGAACCAAGCAGTTTTAGGTCATTTTATTACTTTTTAATACCTAGCTTGGTGTTGGATTTCTGCCATGCTTGCCTTCTGTGTCTCTGTGTCAAAAGCACTTGGTTAACAAAGAACTTCAAGCAACCCATGGCCACTGTTCCACCATGAAGCAGGAGAAATGTGAAAAATGCAGACAAGCCTCTCTGAGAAATGTCTGTTGGTCGCTTCCTGCCTGAGCTGGGCAGTAATCTGAGAGAGTCAGATGCTGGGGTGTAGTCACTGAGCACATGGCTGGTGTTTGCTGGAGTCAGCTTGTCACCTGAGGATCCCCTGGAGCTTGCCAGAGATGGATTCATCACCGAGTGCTCACAGTGTCACTGGGAAGCCAATGTTTATCAATTTAGCAGTGAGGAAGTCCAGGCTAAGAGAGGATTTAGGTGGCAGCTAGTAACAGCTTGGTTAGGCCTGCTTATTGCTCCAGTCATCAACCCTCTCCTCTGTCAGGCTGTTACTCAGCAGAATCAGGAGGAAATGGTAATTACAGGCTAACAAAAAAAGGGTCATTATGGTTGACCCATTAGCAGCCAGTGCCCCCCAGTCAGGATGTCCCATCCCCTCTGGTTTTGTCCATCCTCCTCCACCAGCTCTGTCCTTCTAACTGCACCCCAAAGTTCAGGCACCCACGCTCAGCCCCAGCCTCTGGTGATACCAACAACCTCATTCCTGCATCTGTCTGCCAGGGGGACTTGCTTTGATCACTTTTGGGATGTGGGCAGTTGTTCTCTTGGTGCTTGGCTAGAACTGGCTGATGAAAGCTTCTAGAACCCAGTCAGGAGAGGGGGAAGGCAGATGTGTTCTTCCCACAGACCCAGCTCCCTGATAGCAGCACAGCTCATTATTCCTGTCCCCATGGGATACAAAACTGCTTCTGGGAGGATTTTTGTCACATACAAATCATGCTTTTGAATTGTCTTTGAAAGACAAAGAGAAATTCACGATGCCAAAGCCTCTGGACTGTGGGGAGTTGCTGGTTTCTCTGAGGAAGGAAACTGAAGCCTCCTCTCCAGCTGGAAGGACTCTGCTTTGCACTGAACGAGTGGCAGATGAGGCTGTGGATTATTTTCTCTCCCTTCATGAGGGAAATAGCCCAAGGCCTGGAAAAGCATTAGCAGGAAGAGCACAGCATGAGGAAACACGAAGGGCACCCGGCCAGGATGTGACTGCACAGCCTTCAGCTGCCCAGCAGTGGGGAGGCTGCTTTTTGGGGTGAAGGGATTCCATCCTCTTGGGAGAATCTCTCAGTTCCCCAGCAAGGTGCCTCCAGCTGGGTGAGCCCTGAGTGCTGAGCAGCCCTGGCACACACCAGGGCTGCTGCCTGGGCCTGGGGCTCTCCCTGGCTGCCAGGAGTGCTGTGGCCATGGCAAGAGGGCAGGTTCTGTAGGGATCACATGTGGCACTTGCTGTGCCCCCTCCTCTCCTGTCTCTGCTCCTGCTGGAGGGAGCAGTGGGGCTCAGCAGTGCTGAGGTGGCATTACTCAGCCCTGTGGAGTTATTCCAGCTTCTCAGCTTGCTTGTGTAACTGAAAGGGTTTTTGATTTTTCTCAGTGACAAGCTGGTGGAAACAGGGGGAGGATTTAAATTTGGGGATGGAGTTGGCAGAGAATTGAGCCCAGGGCTTGTGTTCTGCAGCAGGCACTTGCACCAGAACCTGTTACTTCTCTAGGGAAGCAGGATCAGGGGACTCTGAAACTGCATCAGTGAGAGGATAAGGACATTTTGACCCCCACAAGAACATCTGTTACTGGTCTAGGGTGGCCCTGACCCTAAACTATGACACCCCCAAAAAAAAATCCCAGGGATGGACTTAGGCATGTTATACTCTTGAAGGATGGGAAATGAGGTGTTGAAGAATCTGATCTCATCTCTTTCCCCAAGCTTTCTACTTTGGAGCAAACATGCTGGGCCTGTCCAGAAGGGTCTCAGACACTGCTTGAGCTCACTGCCAGCTGGTTTGCAGTGTGCTGGAATGGCACAGGTCAGAATGAAGGGGGAGTCAGCACTTGTAGGTTTTGGCATGCTGCTGCTCTGCTCCAACCTTCTCCCAGCCCTTAGAGAACTTACATTGCTTTCTAAGGAACAAAAGGCCAGAGCTGCAGAAAGGAAAATCCTTGGCCAACAAGACCAGGTGTATGAGGAGAAGACACTGTGTGGTAGGCATGAGAAGACACTGCATGAGTTAGGCACTTAATTGAGGACTGAGGTAATTTTGTTCTCCACTTACAGCCTATCCAAGATGAACATGTGTCTGCACAACCCCTAACCACTCCTCAGCCTCATAATTCATCTCTCCAAGGACTCCATTCAGATAGAAAAGCACCATGTAACTGGAAAGGGTGGATGAATGGTCACCTGTGTTTCCTGTAGTGAAGCTGGAACTCCCGTGGCAGTCCTGGAACTGAGTAGACCCCTGAGATCTCTGTCCTTGAAATCAAGCTCTTGGAACCTTTTATATCAAATCCATACACCGAATATAAACCCCAAGTTTCATCCTCTCCTAGCCACAGTCAGTTGTATCCACACCTTAGTGGATACCAGACCCAAAATGTCTCCCTCCTCCACACAGAGTCCAAATATGTCAACTCCTTTTCTTAGGATGGGATAAAAATGGGGAGTAAATTATAGATGCTCTCTCCACCTTCTGGCAGGAAATATGCTGCCAGACAGCCAGGCTACACCAGCCTCTAGCTGATGTCTGCAGACTAAAGAATGGCTGCTGTTGCTTTCTTGAAAAGAAAAGCACCCCCAGAAACCCCAGCTCTCTGTTTTTAGCTGTTTTTTTTCTGTCCAGCTATCAGAAGCACGAAGAAACCAAGTGGAAAAATTGAATCTGGCAGTAAGAGGGCGATGCATGAAGGCACACGACTCCCAAACCCAGAGAACAAAAATAGCTGCAAGAGAAAGGAAAAAAAAAATTAGCCTGAAAGAAGCTCTTTAATTATTCCTTTTCTTTCAAAAGCTTTGCCCCCGGCAGAGCCAGGCTGCCATTTGCACAGAGCAGCCATATGTCTTTCAGGGAAGCTGGAGCACCACGTCATTAGAGGGAAAGAAGCTGCTTTTTTGGCTGTGTTTTCAAAGAGCTGGTAGCAGATCGATTGTGGCCAGAGCCCTGGGCACAAGGGAGTCTGTACTTTCATAATGAGTCACCAGGATTTCATTTTCAGGCCGGCTGAGGGGAGGGTTTGGATTTCTGTTTGG
This sequence comes from Merops nubicus, assembly GCF_000691845.1. Taxonomy (NCBI): domain Eukaryota; kingdom Metazoa; phylum Chordata; class Aves; order Coraciiformes; family Meropidae; genus Merops; species Merops nubicus. The sequence goes on from NW_008590226.1 coordinate 30,918, forward strand.
ATTCTAGAGGCTGCTCCCAGAGGGCTGCTCAAGGAAGAGGCTGGAGGAGAGCAAAGAAAGGACTAACCCAGCACTTATTTTTTTTTCAGTCTTCTGGAGAAAGCTCCTGGGCTGCTGTTGGTGTGGCACAGAGCACTGAAATCTTCCCCATGGTGCTTTCTGCCACTGCAGAGTAACCAGCAGCCTGGTGAATGTGTGGCAGGACACTGAGAGGACACCCAGTCTTCTGGAAGCCACCAGTTCCCTTCTGTGGGGCCCAAGTCTTTGCATCTTTCTCCAGCACTTGAGAGGGGACACTTCTGAAGCTCGTGAGGAACACTGAGAATATTGCAAATATTCTTGTGGTTGCTTGTGCTGAAGATGGCCAAGGGTTCCTCTGGGTGGAGGGTGTCTGTGAAATCTGTGTCTGAGGTTCTGGCCTCAGCATCATTTGCAGGAGATGTCGTGGCAGGGAAAAGGCTGTGCCTGGGAAGAGAGGAGGGATGTGTGGGGCAGGGGAAGGTGTCACAGATAGGCTTCGTTTAAAGTGCTCAACAGGTAGGAAGCTTTTTGTGGGCACATCTTTCTCCTTGCATGGCAGGAAGGAGAGGAGCAGCAGTTGTGTTTCCATGCATCTGGTATTTTTGAATGAAAGCAGATTCCAGGCTGTCTTCTGCAATCTATAATGCTGATTAATCACCTAGGCTGTTTCCTCTGGGTTTGATGTTTGGCTTTAGATGTAGGGAGTATTGTTTGCTGAGATGACATCAGGAGCTCCTGAACGAAGGGGGTAGAGACCCATCCTCTCCTCAGCCAGCTCTGGCTGGGTTTTGGTGCCTCTTGCTGCTGACAGAGCTGCAGAACATCTCAGCTCGTTGAGGAAGAGCAGACCTACCCCTTTTTCTCCCTCAGACTCACTTGCTGAAAGAAATGAGGTAAGGAAAGGGCAGCAGTGGAGTCCCAAGTGGCCTGTGAATGGTCAGCAGCCTCCTCCTGCCCTCCCTGGCTGGGAGCAGCGTGGCCAAACCACAGGCTGGGGGGGAGTTTTATGGAGGAGACACTCCTCTGCCTGTCAGTAATGTACTCTGGGAACAAGGGAGCAGTGGAAGGAGAGGACAGGAGTCTCTGAAGGGAGGTGAGAGGTTCCTTCAGAGGAGTGTGGATGTTCCTGCCTGGGCTGTGCTACTTTGGTTGCAGGTGGTCTTTGTGAGGTACATCCAAGTACCCTCCTGTTGGCCTGAACCCTTCCTCAGCTTGGCAGAAATCTGAATTTAGACCCCAGCTTTGTGACCTTTTTGGGCTTTCTTCTTATATTTATCCTTCCTTCTCTTAGAAGCATGTCCCTTAGTGAAGACAGCCCCTGTCTCCCTCATTCACTAGTTCACTGAGGACACCAAGAGCCTCAGCAGCAGAGTTGGTACATCCTGTCATGGTTCCTTCAGGGCTTTTGCTGTCCCCTTTGGTTTGGGGGTGTCCTGCCCTTTCTCTGAGGTAGCAGCATGATTCCACGTGGCTCTAACTCCCACCTCTCCCCTGCTGCTCTTTCAGTGGCACATGTTCACTGCTGGATTTTTTAAAGCCTGACTGTAATAGCTCAGGAACCAACCTTTGCAATGACAAGCCCACAAAGTTAAGAAGCTCCTTGCAGGGAAATTTGGCTTGCATATCCTTGGCACACAGGGTGGTGAGGCTTACCACATTTCCAGGTGTGTGGTTGAAGGAACAACTCTCTGAATATAGAGATCCTACAGCAGCAAGGAGCCATGCAGGGGACTGCTCCCAGGTTCACAGTGAACTCTTGGACTCTGGCCTCAGAAAACTCATTTCACCCCCCATGCCTCAGTCTGGGAATGCCTCTTGCAGATGGCTGATGTCATCTTCATATTTCCCTTCATGAGGGAGTCCTGGTGACCTCTGCAGCTGGATCCTAACAGCCTCTTACTGTCACATCTGTCCAGTGACATGGAAAGCAGACAGCTCTGATGGTCACAGAGCAGATTGATCTGTGTGTGAGCACAGCCCCACGTGGCTGAAGGAGGCTCCTGGTCTTCAGTGACAAAAGGACCAGGGTAGGTTTCTGCTTGAGTGGTGGTTCCTGAGGTTCAAAGGTTGTAATGTGCCACAGCTCTAGCCTGGGAAATGGGTTTGGTGGTACTGAAGCAAGGGACTTGTGCCTGGTGGAATGGGTGGCTAAGGTGTACCAGTGGTTATTTCTGTGTCACCTGGCAGTGCCACCAACCAACAGCATCCCCTGCAGAGTGAGGGCAAGGCCACCACGTGGGTTTGCTGTGTGTGCCTGCCACAGCTGAGTTAGTCCATGGCACTGGCAGAGGACAGCATGATCTCCATCTCTTTTCCCAGCCCCCTGGAATTCATTCCTGAGGTGTGATCCTTCTCCCCACTCAGTCCTGAGCTTACACAGCAGCAGGAAACTCCAAAGTGGGATGTGTGAATCCCTCCTCCTCTCTACCACCAGCACCCAGGCTTAGTCCCTCTGACCTTTGCTCCTCTGGGAATTCCTGGCTCCTTTCCCACTCATCAGATGCAATCAATTAACGAGTTCTTTTTGCTGTTGTCATTGCAGGGCAACCATTGATGAAGTGGAAACAGATGTGGTGGAGATAGAGGCAAAGCTTGACAAGGTAAGATGGGGCAACTCGGTGTGTTGGTTGGAAGAGGGACTGATGAATTCCTGCCTAGGAACGTGGCCCCAGCAGCCTCCTTGAACCCACCCCAGGCTCTCAGGAGGCTCCTCTAGACTACACTGGGCTCGTCGACAGGACCATGTCTCCCTCTGCTGACAGGTACCTGTCAGGGCTCCCTGCTGACTGCCAAAGGAGTTGGGACAGGAGCTTCCAAACTTGGGCTCAGGGCTGCAAGGAGGCACTTGCAGGTGACCCAGGGGCCAGATTCAGGCTGGTGCTGGTGGCTGCTGCCTGATGTTCAGCCAGGCTGTGTGCCACAGCTGGGAGCTGACACTGGAGATGCTTCTCAGGGGCCATTTGATATATGTGCTGGTGAGTCTTTACATCCAGTTGGTAGTTTGGCTCTAAGTCAGAGGCTTTGTGGTGGAAGGTGGCTTCTCAGCCTCGCTCCTGATGGCTGAGACATCAGCCAAGTTGTTTCTAAATGAGAACAGAGGATGAAGAAAAGGAGCCAGAAGAGCTGTTGGCTTTTTATCTGTGACATTTCCTGAAGTTTTTCAGCTAGTTTTTCCCTAGCAAGGGAGGAAACTCCTGCATGTGATGGTGAAATGAGCTTTGTAGAAGTCACAAGCCCTAGGCAAAGCTGTGTCCTATAAAACCTATTTACTTCTCAAGCTGCTTGAAATGGTTATCTGCAGGAGCTAACTAGTCTCACTGGTGAAAGCTGCAGAGGGATTTAGGGTGTGTGTTTTCCTCTAAGCTAAGGCTCCAAAGCCAAAGCACAGGGAGAAGAAACTTGTGCTGATTCTAGCACTAACTGCTGTAGTCAGACCACTTGGTGTGCCAGGAACAATCCTGGAGCAAGGAGGGATGACCTGGAAGCACCAGAGCTGCTCAGGGCTCTCAGCTTTTTCTTGCTGCATGCTGATTTGAGCTCCTTTGGGGGAGGGCTGCATTAAAGCACTAGTCTCTTGCAATTTTGGTCTTCCCCTGAGAGCAGTTACAGGGTGATGTTCTGGCAGTGCAGCGTGGGTGGATGTTTCATTCTCCTGGCATGGCTCATTCCCCCTGTCCACTGCAGAGCTGACTGCTCCTGGAAAGTGCTGCCTCAGTCCCTGTCAGCTTATCAGCTCTGGGCCCAGGGCACACGAGGCTGGAGCTGGCAGCTGAAGAGCCACTGAATTAAAAGTAGTTATCAAATCAGTTTCTCTGAGGGTAACTTGGGACAAGATTCAGTCACCCCCATTCCTAATAAATCAGCCTTGGCTGGCCCAGCTCCTCTGTTCTGTGTCTTTGTAGGGCAGTGGCACCCAAATAGATGGCATGGCCAGTTCTTAAGGAACAGTGAGCTGGCAAGGGCTGACCCTGCCTGTTACTTGGGTTGTAAATGATGATCTTTTTAACCCCTGCTTAAAACAGAGGTGAAGGGCAGAGTAAGTGATTCATCCCAGGGCACAGCAGAGATCTGGGCTCAGCTGCAGTTTCAGAGAGGTTTCCCTCCCTCTGCCCTGTGCTCCCTCTGCAGAGCCAGCCTTGCCCCCCTCCCCCATGGGACTGTGCTCCTGCTGAGTGGCCTTCAGCTACCAGGACATGGCCTTGGCCAGAGGGGTGTGCAGAGAGGTGTGTGGGGATCTGCCACGTTGCAGAACAGGCTGGATTTCCTTTCCAGGGGATCTGTCCAAAGGCACAGAGCACGTCTGGGCTCCAGATGTGACAGGAACTGCATCTGTTTGCTTTTCTTCTCTGGGTTTGGAGGGGGGAGCACAAGCCTGCTAGCACCCAGTGCTGTTCTGTCAGAGTGTGTGGACAGGAGAGGGTGTGAGTGTGGGAGAGTGAGGACTGTGTAAGCTGTCCCTGCCCAGACACACCAGGGGTGGCTGCACAGGCATTTACACATTGCCATGGACTCGGATGGGTTTTCACAGAGCTGCAGACAGAGGTAAGCCAGCTCCTTCTGCACTGCATGCATGTGGATTACCCAAAGCCTTGTGGCTGCCTAGGTAGAACAAGCACCAAGGCCAAAACCAGCACCCTGTGCTTCAGGGGGGCTTTGGCTTCAAGCCAGACTTGAGAGCTGTTCATTCCCAGCCTGTAGGTGAGGCTGGTTGGCCTGGAAGGATTTCTAAAGCCATTGTTCATTAGTAAAATTAATATCCCTAAACAGTTCCTGGATTTTGAGAAGGGAAAACTTCATTTCCAAGTGTTGTTCATTATCAGCAGCAAAAAATTGGGGTGTTTTTTTTTTGTAGTTAAAAAGCCTAGAACAGTGATGAGACACAAACCCAACCCCAAACAAACAAAACCCCCAAACAATTAAAACCTGTGCTCAGTGGCCAGCTGCTGGTGATGCAAAGCCCTTGAGCCTTTGGTTTATGGATTTATCTTAAGTTGTTTAACATAACCTTTCCCAAGGAGATAGGCTGGCAGCCAGGAACTGTGGCTCAGCTAGTGCTCCAGTCTTTGCAGCCACTTCCAGGGGTGCCAAGGCAGCTTGCTGGGGCTGGCAAGCCTGGGAATGTTCCTGTTAAATTATCAGAAGTTCATAAAGGCTGCCTGGAGATGCTTCCCTGCACTGCAGCAGGCTCATCCCAAGTGAGGGAACCCTTCTGTTTTGCTCCAAGTCCCAGGGAACTTCTCTGTAGCAAGGCTGGGGGTGAGGATTGGAGCGTGTGTGGTTTGCTTCAAGTTCTTAATGTTTCTCCAAACAAAGCTCTTCCCAGGTTCATCAGAAAGCCTGAACTACATCACAGTGGTCCAGAGATAGATGCTGTGGTCCCTCACAGTGCACAAGTTTCCTTGGGCTGCAGAACTGTGGGAATTGATTCATAGTTTGCTACAATCTTGATGGTTTAAGCTGCGTGTGATGGAACATTGATTTTCCCTGGCTGCACACAGCAGACGTGGCTCAAGCAGCCCTGGGTGGTTGCTTTAAGGAAAATGTGGTCAAAAAAAAACTTCCAGGCTGCTGAATGCTGGCTCCCTTTCCTTCCAAGGGAAGAGCAAGACCAGTAGAGTCCCAAAGAGCAGCCTCCTGCCAGCAGGGAGACTCTAGACAGCTCAGCACTTCCACGCCTTGCCTCTCCCCAGTCACCCTCTGCCATCAGGTGCCTTGTACTGCAGCCTCCTGCCTCAGGGTAGAATGAACAGCAGAAACAGAAAGAAAACGAGCTGCCCTGATGCCTCTGTCCTCAGGGGACAGCCTGGAACTGCTACTCTCAAGTGAAATGGATGCCCTGAGAGTTGCCATCCCTGCCCCAGCAGCGAGGGGCTGCTGGGGTAACCACAGCAGGGGGTGGTGCACTGGCTGCACTGGAGTGGGGTGTGGGGAGCTGCCCAGGGGCTCACACCTCTCTCCTCTCTGCAGCTGGTGAAGCTCTGCAGTGGGATGATAGAAGCAGGCAAAGCCTACATCACCACCAACAAGCACTTCCTCAGCGGGGTGCGGGACCTGTCCCAGCAGTGCAAGAAGGATGAGATGATTTCGGTAAGTCAGGCTGTGCATGGGGCACAGGGGGGGCTGGGCAACCAGGAGCCTCCTGCTGGGAGGAATGGACAGTGTATCCAGGACCCTCACGCTGTTGAAACAGCCATTTAGTGTGAGTTTTTACTTTTGGAGGAAGGTGGAGAGCATTTCATAAGGCAGTGCTGGCAGGGCAGAGTGAGTTCTGTTGCTTGCAAGCAGAACTGCACTTTCAAGAAGCCACAAGGTTGTTGGAATCTAGGTCAGTAAGCATCAGTTGTTTAGGAAATGTGAGCAACCAGCCTGCACAAGCCACAGCTGACGTGGAGATTTTGGCACTAAGCTGGAAAGTACAGGGAGCCTGTGGCTTCAGTGTCAGACATTTCTGAAGTGCTTTCTTGCCAAATGGCAGCAGCTCCTCAGGGGCTTGATGAGAGTCTCTGTTGAACCCCTGGGAATGAAGGGCAGCTGCTTCTATTCACTGCCAGTTCTCTTCACCTTTTTTTTGCAGGAGTGCCTCGACAAATTTGGAGACAGTCTGCAGGAAATGATTAACTATCACATGGTAAGGTGCCACTTCCTCTTGTTTTGTGTGCTGATGGCAACCTCTTTGTCCAGAGCCTGATCAGTGGTCTCCTGTGCTTGGCCTGACACCACACAAAGGTGGGCTCCACAAAGGGAGTGTCTTCCAGGTTCCAGTCCCTGCATATTGTGTGGCCAAGAGAGCAGCAGGGGGCTGGGAGTTGCTGTTGCCTCTTGCAGTGACACTGAGGTGGATGAGCTGTGAGTCTGTGTGCTCACAATGATCAGTCCTGATGCATCATGTACACTAGGGGATGGAATTGCCACAGGTTTGCAGAGGAGGGACCCCTTTGTGGAGGGGTATGTACCATTGCATGGGTGCCTTCTGGCTCATTTCAGATCAGAGATGTACAAAAAAAGTGGAGAAGGGGGAGGTCAGACCCTTGTTCATCAAAGGAAGAGGAGAGCCCACAAAGGGCCCACACTCCAGGTGCCTTGTTCTTCTTTTTGGATAACATGGGATTCCAGAGGGGCTCTGAGAGCTCAGGGCTCTGGCTTTGGAGGGTTTGCACATGGTTTGGGGTGCAATCTGAAGCTTGCCATTCAGGTTTGTGACACCAGGACCCTGGCAAGGCTGTGGCTGGGTCACCCCGAGGGGGCTGAGTTGTTGGGGTGTGCTGGGGGCAGGCTCAGTGAGTTGTGTGCAGCTCTGGCTTTGGGATAACACAGGATGTGTTAATGCTGCCCTGAAATAAAGAGAGGGAAATGCCCAGACAATGGCTATTCTCCTGAGCTGACTGTAGCTCACTAACAGAGCCCAGGGACTTAGAACCTGCCCTTTCTCCATCCCAAACACCCAGCCATGGCAGCTGTAAGCCTCGTGGAAGAGGAAGGTGCTTTGTGCTTGATGGCTCCGTGCCAAACCCACCATTTGAAGTCTGTAACTCTGTGGGAGCTTAAAGCACAAGTGCTTTGAAGTGAAGGAAGCTTCAGGGTGTCAGCACTGGACTGACCCACTTTTATACCACAGTGCCCCTGTCAAAGTGCATTAGGGATGCAAGTGACCCACGTGCAGCTGGAGAAGAAGCTGCACTTCAAGTCCATTTAATTATTTCATGAAGCAGGTGGGAGGACTGTTTGTTGGCAAAAAGTGCCAGGGAAAAGAGGTGCTGCACACACAGTTCTCCTAGGACACTGGGGAGCTGTCTTTGGGAACAGTCACACAGCACTACAGCAGTGTTGGTGGGGAGGGAGGGAATAAACCAGTGAGAGCATCAGAGGAAAGGTGTGTTTGTGTCAGAGCAAAGCAAGCCTCCAGTGCTGCACAGATTCCCTCTGAAGACTCAAGGCCTCTCTGCCAAGGAGCTTATGAGCCCCTGAGAAGCTGCCCCTTCACCCCAGGGGTCACATCCTGGCTGGGCTGAGGGGTGCCTGCAGCCCCAGCCAGACACCCCCAGTGCAGACTGCTGTCTGCAAGCCCTGCTGGGCCAGCCCTGCAGCTTCCCCTGGGCTCTGCTGCTCTTGCCTCAGCCAGCTGCTGAGCAGAAGGACCCTTCCCAGAGCTGCAGCTGCCCAGCTGACGTGCTGGAACCCTTCCCATGCACCCCACCCTCCTGAGCAGGGGTGAGCTCCCTGCTCCCTGGGACTCAGGGGCTGGAAGAGACACTGTTTCCCTACCACCAGCTGCATGCAGAAGGGGGAACGTGCTTAAACCCTCCCTCCCCTGGCCTTGGAGAGCACCCTGCTCCCTTGGTGCACAGCAGTTCCTCCCCAGGAAGTGGCTCTGGAATGACTTCTGCAGCCAGAGCCTTCCCTGATGGCTGCTCTTATTTTGAGTGTTGTTTTTGGTGTTATTTTTAGTGCCTCCTGCTGTCTCCTTGGTGTGTGCCCCTGTGTGGATGTGGAGCTTGGGCTGTCTGTGTCTGAGGATCTCAGCTATGAAGCAGTTGTCAGTGCTTGCTCTAGGAATGTGGCCAGGACTGTATGTCCAACTGGAACCAGTTGAAAAGAAGGGAAAATATCCCCCCCTCAATCAGCTGGAAAAGCTTGTTCTGTAATTTTATTGCTAGAGGACGTGGCTCAGAGATGTCCTGAGCCTAGTTCAGCAAAATCCAAGTGTAAAAGCTGCTTGGATGTAGAACACCCTGAGCTCCAGAGCATTGCCACCTCCCTTTTAATGCACAGGGAGGAAAAAGCATCACAGCAACCCTGGAGGAGAGATGCCAGAAGAGAGAGTTGAGTCCAGATGAGCTGGAGGCAGTGTCCTCCTCCTTTTTTTCTGCTCTTAGCCACATGCATTCAGGCTCATCTCAAAGCCCACAGAGATCTTAGAAGCCTCAACACCTTTATGGAGCTGGACTGTTGTACATTTCTGAGGTCTCAGGCTCCAGGTCTGCAAAAGGTTTTCAAGTGCTTTCCTGTCTCTGAGGGGCTGTTGAGAGGACACAGAGCAATGACCAGCAGAAGCTTTGCTAATTCCTGCCAGGCAGATGCCAGGGTTGTCAGAAAGGTGAATCCACACCTCATGGATTGAGCTTTTTTTGCCTGAAAGGGCTGAAACCAAGGGAGGGTGAACAGAGCGAGGGAAAAGAGGAGAGCTGTGATACTGAGATTAAAGGTGCTGGGATTCAAATTCTGTGCAGCCACGCAGACTTGGAGGAGATTGTACTGATAGGACTGGAAACAACAGCACTGGGCCCCTGTCTGGTGATGAAATGGGTGTAAGAGGTGCTGTGCAGGAGCAGCACTGCTCTGTGGGCATGTCTGGGGAGGATTCCAGCCACCATCCACAGGCTGGGCAGCAAGTGGAGCAGGGAGCAATTCCCCACTGAGCTCTGTGCTTCTTGCCTTGGCTTGGAGAGAAAGCAAAGCAGCAACGGCCCAGGGCTTCCCTCAGTGCTTCCCTGGAGGTGGCTGGCTCTGAGCATTCAGGATTTAAGAAGTTTGGGCTCCTGGCTTTGCCTGGTCACGTTGGCTGCTTGGGCAGCTGCTTTCCTGGGGGTGGCTTTGTAGAGGAGGTTACCTAGCTCAGGAAAAACTGCTGTAGGTAACAATGATCAAGAGGTCAAGGAGCTGATGTCTCTGGCTGTGTTGGGTTTGACTGGTGAGCTGAGAGTGGCCCTGCCCTGGGTGTTTCTGGAGCACACTTCCCTGGGAGGCTGGTGCTGCTGGCAGCTCTGGGGAAAACCTCCTTCCAGTGTCCTGGGCAACCTCCTGTGGGAAACCTGTGCCTTGGAGAAGAGCTCTCAGGTGACATTCTGGTGCTGAGCTCTGGAAGCACCCCTGCAGCAGCAGCAGCAGAGAGGCCCAAGGTCCTGCTGGCTGCCAGGTCACCTGGAGGCCTGGTGAAGGCAGGGTGCTCTGTGTGTGTGTCTCCTGGGGGCTGCATTTTGCTTTGGGGGGCTGTCATCCTTTCCTGGCAGTGTGTAGGTCCCCTGGATTCCTGTGCTCATCTCTTCTCATGGTTCTGAGCTGTACTAATGCTACATGAGGTATCTAAGGGGCAAGGATCCTCAGTCTGGGGCATCCTGGACCAAATATTTCACTTCATGCAGGAGGGAAATACCTGATAAGAAATGATTGTGTCTCCTCCCCACGTTCCAAAAGCCAAATGCTCCACTTTCCCTGTTGGCTCAGGGAGTCCTGCAGTTGTCAGGTGTGCTGTGAATTCAAAGCATCAGCTGCTGCCTCTGTGTGTAGGGGAAGAGCTCCTCACAGGGCACAGGCAGGGCAGAGGTGCAGGCTCTCCCAGGTAGGTAGTTCTCCAGGTATCACTGGACTCAGTGAAACTGAGACATTTCCTACCCTCAAGTGAAAATGAAATCTTACTCCAGGAAAATTCCTTCTGCCTGAGCTCCTGAGGGAGCGAGGGGTCTTCCCCTCCCCTCAGCATCTCACTTCTCTCCAGGAAATGTTATGACCTGTCCCATAATCTATAGTGCTCTGGCCTGTCCCTCCCGTGCTGGCAGGAGCCTCTGCCTGGGCACAGAGTGTGCTGAGCTCCTGCAGAGACCCCCTGGGTCCCCCTGGGCTGGCTGGAGGCTGCTGGGTCCCATCACCTCCTCAGCAGAGCCCCCCTGTGCTGGGAAGAGCTGCACCATCCGTGGCTGGGAAGGAGTTTCCAGCTACCCCTGTGAGAGCTCTGAGCAGGCAGCAGCAGCAGCCAGGGCTGCTGGAGCCTTGGAGCAGCCTTCCTGCACAGCTCACCAGAGCCAACCATTTCCCTCCACTGAGCCTGAGTGGCAGGAACTGGAATTCTGCCCGAGGGCCTGAAGGCTCCCCTGTGACCCCTCCTCCTCACTCCATCCCACACTGGGGTGGATAAACCCTGCCTGTGGCTTGTCAGGCTCTGCTGGAAGCACTCCTGGCTTCTCTGCAGGCAGATGCTGTGCTGTCAGCTCCAAAACCTCTGTGGTTTTTTTGCCTCCTTCCTTCCTCCTTATCACCCTCCCAAAAACACAAAGCAGGCTGAAAGGCATTAGTGATCTGCCAGCCCTCTGTCTGAGGAATCCACCTTTCCCTCTTAGAGAATCTGGTGAATTTAAGGAGGTGAGTGTAACAAGATTTCCCCACAGGCAGAGGAGCATGAAGCTGCCATCAGGCAATTAAACCCTGGACTTGAAGTGAATTTTATTCCCCAAAAATTCTGATTAGGTCAGAATTCCCTGCACTGCTTGTAGGTGCAGTTCTTTCTGGTATCCAGACAGCACTTTTGAAGGCAGAATTATCCTCTCCTTGGACTTCTAAAGCAGACACCACTGGCTCTGCTCTGTGCCAGCCTCTTGGTGCTGACTAGCTGTCCAGATGAAGAGAGGTGCAATTCATAGGGAGTTCAAAGCTGTCAGTAGCCAATTCCAAGGAACTGGGGAAGGGGAGGCTCCAGGTTATCCAAAGGCAAGAGGCAGTGGATGTGGGGATGCCATAACCCCTGCAAATGGATGTGGGGATGCCATGACCCCTGGCAGTGGATGTGGGGATCCCATGACCCCTGGCAGTGGATGTGGGGATGCCATAACCCCTGGCAGTGGGTGTGGGGATCCCATGACCCCTG
>NW_008590226.1:42686-43157 GCF_000691845.1 Merops nubicus
GGCCGGGAATGGGGCGATCCAATAGCCCCTGGCAGTGGATGTGGGGATGCCATAACCCCTGGCTCTCTCAGTTTTCCCACCAGCCTGTTGTCCTACACGTGCCTTGGAAGGAAATAAGCAGGAATCTTGTCACATTGACACATCAGGGCTCTTCCCCATGCAGTTCCCTCTCTCTGTGGGATCAGAAAGAGAAGGAAAAGTGAAAGGATGCAAGTGGAAGTGCTGTTGTGACTGGGCTACTCTGGCTGAGCCCCTTACGTGCCCCTTCAGCAGCACCAGGTTTTTTTCACCTGACAAGCTGTCTCATTGACATTGCCCTTGTCAGTGCTGCTCCAGGCAGCACTGTGCTGAGCTTCCTGAAGTCCTGAGCTTCCCTGTCTGCCATGAATCACTGTCAGTGCCTGCCAGGACTCCTCCAGCAGGAGCAGGAGCAGCTTGCAGGGCAGCCTGAGCTCTGCTCAGCCAGCCAGG
>NW_008590226.1:43205-70756 GCF_000691845.1 Merops nubicus
TCAAAGCCACCCAAGCTGTGGGGACTCAGGGGGGCAGATGTCATGGGTGGAGGGTGGTGCTGGAGTTCAGGGGGAAGGGGGTGAAGGTGGAGAGTGCTTCCAAGCTGCCTGTGCTCCACAGGGTTGGGTGGGCCACCTGCATTTCCTGGCAGCACTGGGGAAGGGTCCAGGTGCCTCGAGCTACCACAGGCAGAGAGATCAGTTGTGGGTGCAGGATTGCCATCTGACAGGAGAAGTGCTGTCTGGCATCTCACAGCTTCACAGGTTTGCCATCCTGTCCTGGTCCAGTGCCAGTAAACTGGTCCAAAAGACTTCAGTGGGCTGCTGCCCCTGGGGTGTGATACCAGTGTAGCTGCTAGCAGGAGCTCAGTGCTGTGTCCTGGCTTTCAGAAAGACTCATTTTGGTCAGCTTCTAGAATATCTGAGGTGTCTGCTTTCCAGTTAGGGGGGAGAATCAGCTTCAGTGATACATCAGGGGCAGGAGCAAATATCCTTGAACCTAAGCACAGATTGTAGCTCTTGAGCTTTTTGCAGGAGAGACTCAACTTGAAGCTCAGGTCAGAAGTTAGGCTCGGGCTGTGCTGACATCCAACAAGTGTAAGAGAAGTAGTGGTGTTGGCTTGTTTTCCAGAGCACAGATCCTCAAGTGAGCTGCATTGCAAAAGCAGCACAGATGGAATGCTGCTCATGGGTGGCATTTATCTGCTGGGCCATCGTTCAAGAGCTGTAGGACCAAATCAGACAGCCAGACAGGGATAAAAGGCATTTAAGCATCCCCTGCCAAAGAAAGGATGCTTGAGTTCTGCCTGGCTCTCCTGCCCCTTAGGTTCCTGCATTCAGCAGCTGGAAGCTGCACTGAATGAGGAGCAAACTCATTTTAAGGGTATGAAACCAAGGAAAATGTGCAACGTGCTCTCCCTGTTGGGCTTTGTTTTGGTTCTTGAGCAGCTGCAGTGGTGGGTACATGCTCTGTCCAAAGCTCTCTCAGGGCTTAGCAGCAGAATGGGCCACCCCTGGGTGGAGGAGGCACTTTTGCTCCCCAGCAGATGCTGAGAGGAAGCTGGCAGAGTCCCCTCTGGGCAGCCTGGCACCTGAGCAGCCAGCCTGGCTGGAGCTGCCTCCTCTCCTCCTGTGTGAAGGGAGGTGGGTGAGGTGAGTCCTCCAGCCTGGCCAAGAGGAAGAGGAGAGCAGAGCTGTGACTCAGCCAGCCCCTGGCCACCAGGGCTGGGGTGGTGAACTGGTGGGGTGGGGAAGGGAGAGCTGCCAGTGGCCATGTGTCAGGCAGCTGCAGGAGCAGCTCCACACCCTCCAGCTCCTCAGCTGGGGCCAGTGCTTGCAGCAGAAGGGCTGAGTCACTTGGTGGTCTTGCTCTGGCTCTCAGTGCACTGGCAGACCTTGGTGGCCCTGAGCAGCTTCATTTGGTGTCTCCATTCTTTAAGCTCCACTCAGGACCTTCACTCCTGGTTTGAGCTGTAGGAGCACAGGTCTCCAGCTCAGCTACACCCAGCTATGGACCCTGGTGATCCCAACTCTCAGGCTGCTCTTTCAAGCTGGAGGATGGATGTTCCTTGTCACCATGGAGCTGCCTGGCAGCCTCTGGGCCTGACCCTGATAAGTGGATTAGCTTCCAAGCTTGGCCTTGCAGCTGCCTCATCACTGATCTTCTTCATGATTTGGCTTTCTGATGTCTTGTATCTTGATTTTAGGTTGCTCCAGGAATAACATCCTGGGCTGCTGAACTTGCTTTCATTTCTTGGGGACATAAAATTTCTCAGCCCCTTGTCAACCCCAGGTTTGGATTTACAGGCTCAGAAGCCCATGCTGAGAAGGGGAGATGCAGGATCCAGCTTTTTGGTGCTGTTGGGTGAGAGCTGTGTCCACTCCCTTCCTTCTTGCAGACCCTCCCCAGGCCCAGATGTGTGTGAGTCATAGGCTGGACTTCTCATGTCTTGGTGGAAGCTGAGAGAGAGGGTGGGGTCATATTTGGTCTGGAAAATCTTAAAACTAATTATTTGTTCCAAGTATGTCTGGGAAAGGAGAAAAAGCCAAGGGATGATTTTATATTGGAAACGTTAGCTCTTAAAACTGTTTATTTTGTGTTGAAAATTGAAGGGGGGGACCCACTTGAAGACATTCCCTTGGTAAAATTAAGGAAGAAGCAATGAAAGTAATGCTGGTCTCATAGGATGCTCCTCAGCAGAGGTGCTGCTGGCAGGAGAAGCATCTCCAGTCCCTGGTAGCCTCTCACAAACCACGTGGCAGTCCCTGCCCCAGACTGCTCTGTCTGAATCAAAGCAAAGGGCATCACCACCCTGCTGTGGGGCTCAGGGCACGAGGAGGAGCATGGACAGAGGTGGAGGTGTGGCTAGGGCCCATCTTCCTTGTTTGTGCTGTGTTCTTGTCCTGATACAGACACATTTAAGTGAGAATTGCACACAGAAGCCTCCCTGTAGCACAGGTAGAGGAATAGTGCTGGTGTGATCACCACGAGCCCAGTTCCCTCTCAGTGAACAGCCTCAGCAAGGAGCAGTTTGGTGAGCTCTGATTTTTAGACCTGGACTGGATCCTTAGTTAATTCCCCTCCCTAGGCAGCCTGAGGAGAAGCCTGTGCTGTGTCAGGAGAACGTGGCACACAGGAAGCATCCTGCTGGGAAAGAGCCTCCCTGTTGCAGGCAGAGCCCTTCTGCAGCTCCTTCACTTGTGCTGTCCCAAGCATCTGCCCTTCTCCCAGTCAGCCACGGGTCTCCAGAGCCTTTCTGGCTGCCACAGAAGGGCAGGGGCAGGTTCTGCTTCCAGGGGGCTCCCCCAGCCTGGGCCCTTGCTCACTGTGTCCTGAGTGCTCTGTGGATTTTCACTGGCTTTTCTCCAGGCAGGCTCCTAGGGCACTGGAGAGGAGCTGATGCTTCCAGGCAGGGCTGTGAGGTGGGTGTAGCCCCACACGAGCCCTGCCCAGTGCAGGACAGGCTGGTTGCTGCACCACAGGGAGCAGCCAGGGCTCCAGTGAACCCTTCAGCCCCTGGTTCCATCCACCCTGGAGGTTTGGCAGCCTGGCTGTGCTGTTAGCAGCCTGAGGAAGCCCTTTTCCTTTGCTCTGTGGGTTCATTTGGGTGTACCCCAGAATCCATTCTTCCCTGCAGTCCTGGGTGTGACCTGTAGCATCCCTTCCTTTCCCTGGTCCTTAGCAAATGTGTCTCCTGGTGGAAGCCAGTGATGGGAACTCTCCAGATGTAGCTGCAGGTGGGAAGCAGGTGCCTTTCTTGCTGCTTGCCATCCCTGCAGGGGATGATGAGTGGAGGGAAGCACTGTCCCTGCCCAAACATCACTTGGGGAAGCTGCCTCAGGGGAGGAGCTGCAGCCCAGTGCCTCCTGCAGTGCTGCTGGGGAGAGGGACTGGATGCCAAGAGCAGTCAATAATTTACACTGGTAAAAAAAAAACCACAAAGCTGGGTGGTCTTGGGGCTTTCTTTCTTCCCCCTTGCTTTGCATCTGTTCATGGCTGTTTATGCTCAGGCAGTGCTGGTGTGTTTCTGGCTCTGTCCTTGGCTGCAGCAAGGCACAGGATGAATGTTTGAGGCTCTGCAGCCAACTCTGCTGTGTCTGCACAGAGCTTGGTGTCCTGCTTGGAGCAGTAGACCTGTGTGGGGTCAAAAGCACCACCACCTTCTCTCCTGGAGGGAGAGGCTGGGTAGGGAGGACCTCTGGGTCTGGAGGAGTCTGTAGGCACAGGAAGGAAGGCTCAGGAGTGAACCAGAGTGGTTTTGCCAGTAGGTTACTCTGGGGCATGAGCAGGTTCATGCTTGTGACCACCTCAGAGTCTGTGTCACTTGTCAGATCTCTGCAGTGCCTGGTGAGGTCTTGGTGCTGTGGACAGGCTGGGAATGACCAACCTGCTCCAGTGGAGGGAGGTTTCCTTAGTTTTTTTCTTGTATCTCCCTACCCTCTATTTCCTCAGGCTTCCCCAGTCAAGTCTGGTTTGCCTGTGATGGGGACTGGTGAGGGATCTCCCTGTACTTCCCTCAGCCCAGGGGCTTTCTCATCTTCTCCCTCTGTCTCACTGAGGAGGGGCAGTGACAGTGGCTGGGTGGGCACCTGGCAGCCAGGCAGGGTTAACCCACCAGCTCCTCTCAAAAACCTTTAGGCAATGCCAGCTCTTTTGCACTCTGAATGGTCCAAGATGACTGTTCCTGCCTCTTGGAGAAAGCCAGGAGCCCCAGGGGTGCTCCCTGCTTCTGGGTCTCACTCGAAGTGTGTAGTGAAGCAGAGAAGGTGCCAGGAAAGGACAGGTGAGGTGGTGGGCACCAGAGGGTGGGGTGGAAGGTCTCTCAAAGGCAGGTGGGGAGTGCTGGAGGTGAGATGTGCAGAGGGGGTGAAATAATGGGCTTGGGACCGTTTTTTGTCTGAGAGACAGACAGGAAAGTAAAATGCAAAAGCATTTTAGGAACTAAGTCTCTCTATATTATACCATATGCTTGGACCTGTCACTCCTGTTCCTCAGTGGGGCTGGCTGGGAGGTACTTCAGCAGTTCTCTCCTCCCTACTCATTGTAGTGCTGAGGTGACAGTGCCCTCCTCTGGCAAAGTGAGAAACGAGACAGAGAGAGGTCAGAATGAGGACTAGGAGGCAACTGCTCCTCCAAACACTCCTCTCCTGAAAGTATGTCGGTGGCACAGGTCTCTGTGGTATTCTGAGCCTCGTGGAACCTGCAGTGCAGGAGTTGTGGGCTTGGAAGGGAGTGCTGCAGCTACAGGAAAGAGCTGATATCCATTCTGACAGCCTGGAGTAATGCTGAGTCCCTCACACTGGAGCTCCTACAGACCATTCAGGGATTTTTTGACTCCTCAAGGTTTCCATGTTGCAAAAAAAATTGATCTCCTTTTCCTTCTCTTTTCTTTCAGATCCTATTTGACCAGGCTCAGAGATCAGTCCGGCAGCAGCTACACAATTTTGTGAAAGAGTGAGTCCTTGTCTTTTCAGCTGGGTCTTCAGCTTCTTGCCCTTCCTTTGCACCTGCCCTGTGTGCACTGGGAGCAGAACTGCAACCTCTGCACAGCTCCTGAAGCTTGGAGGAGAAGAGGCAATGAAGGGCAGAGGAAAGGATCTGGTTTGTGTGGTGGTGGTGCTGTCATCTTGCTCTGTGAGCATTTGGATGCTCTGCTGGCAACCAGATCTCTTCATCCTGCTCCCAGTTCTTAGTTGAAGCTGGACATCCAGCTCTTAGCTCCCTCCATATCATGCTTAGTCCCTCAAAATTACAGCAGCCCTGCTTTTCTGGAGAAGCCTGAGCAGCTGTCTGGAAGGTGGCAGACAGGAGGACCCTTTGTGAGGAGGGAGCATCTCCTCCTTGGAACTTGAGCACTGCTTCAGAGTTACTTGCTGATGGAAAGCAAGTGTGCAATGCCTTGGTGTGGGCAGTGCAGAATATGGCCTGGTAAGGATGTTAACTTGCCCAGGGCAGGCCTGAGGTGCAGAAGATCTGGAGGTTAACGGGGTGGGGACAGTCTGTACCTTTGGCCAAGGCTCTCAGCAGCCTGTCCCTGCCATTGCTGCATTAACATGTTTCCTCTGAGCAGCTCTTTTCCCCAGGGCAGGTACCTAGTGCAGCATGGGATCCCAAGTCAGCTGAATATAGGTCAGAGAGGCAACTGAGGCCTTCAGCTGAGCAGGAGCTGGTTGCCATGGGAACTGGCCATGAATCCCTCAGCAGCTTCGTGTCTGATGGAGGGAGGGGGCCCCGGGCGACCCCCCCCCTGGCTGACCCCCCCCCCCATTCCTCATCCCCATCTTGCCTACAGCTCACCCTACCCCCCCTTTCTCTGTAATCATTTCTCTGATGAGCTCAGATTTAATCTGCTTAGGGCTGGCAGTTGGAAGGGGGAATTTCACCTTCCTTGGGGGGCTGTCATCCTTCCAGCATCTTTGCAACTTCCTGGGTTTTGCACTTGTTCTGCTCAGCCCCTGTGCTTGCAGGGCCTCTGCTTTGATATTTGCAGCACTCTTGCCCTTGGTTGGAAAATGAATTCTACACTTGGGACCGTTTTGAATAATCCACCTAAAGCCAATCTGCAGCTTCCTGGCTGGTGATGGGGACAAAGGAACAGAGGGACCTGTGCCCTTAGCCTTAGCCACAGACCTTGCTGAGGAAAGTTCTACTAGCCAGCTCCTGAGGTTGCAGCCCTGCTCCTGCAGCCTGGCTTGGAGCTAGCTGAGAATTTCCAGCAGTATCACGTGCTGGAAGAATGAGCTTCCAGATGAGGAAATCATTCTTGCCAAAACTGGATCAAAAGCTGTGTAATATCCCCCCAACCTTGGCTGCAAGTGACCCAAGAGTGCAAAAGGTGGCCCTGATTTTTTTCCTGTGGCCATGCAGCTCAGCAGAACAGTCCTCCAAACACCTCTGTGGTCCTTTATCCTTTCTGTACCTGCCTGTGGGAGATGCTCCTGGCCAGAGGCTGATCCACACAGAGGTATATGCAACCTCAAGTGGTTGGCCACAGGGCAGAGTTCAACATTTACTGTCTCTCATGTTCAACTGAAGCTCTTCATCTTCCCCAGGGCAATGAATAAATGGATACTACTGATTTATTAACATTTCTTAAAGCTTTAAGTTATAACAGTTTATAATTGAGGTAAATGGAGCTCCCCTGGACAGGAGATAAGTGTTTGTGGTCAGTATTGCAGCTTTCAGCTCCTGAGGAGCCAGGGCCACTTGGAAGAGCTGATCTTTAGGAATTGCTATCTTCACTTCTTTGTGGTCATGGAACTCAAGTCCTGCCTTAATGGTACCTACTATTTAATTAAAAACAAACCAAACCCCATCCATACAAACTAAAAAACCCTTGTTGCTCTGTCTTTAGAGCCTCCTGCCCCTGCATATCAGACCCTGATCCCATGTGAGGTCTTTGGGTATTAAACTTTCAGAGTTCCTATTGTGGATCATGTATTTCCAAAAGGAAATGTTAATAAATGTGTCTATTACACAAGGGAACTATAATAGCCAAATGTCTGGATTTTACAGTCAGACAAGACAGAACCAGCTGGAGATGTTGAACCAGGCTGCTCCCACACAAGCTGCCCTAGCTGAATCTCCTGGCCTGGATTTGGAAGTAGCTGGTTTCAGTCTCTGCATGGGGTGAGAGCTGCAGCATGTGCTCTCCCAGGCAGGCTCTGTAACCTTCTGCTCCACACTGGCTCTGAGGGCACTGGTGGACTAGCTTTAGAGCTGGATGCCATCTGCTCTGGCGTTCTGGATGCTCTCCTAGGAGGATCTGGATGCTGTCCTAGGAGGATTGCCTCCAGGCAGTGAAGGCAATATGTAAGGTCCAATATCCTTCCTTGCCAACTGTCTCTGGAGAAAGCCTGTCTGGAGTGAATGTGGAATCAGTTCAGCTGGACACGACAGAGCTTGGTGGGGTGGGTTAGGATGCCAGGGGCACCTGGAGCAGGACCTCTGAGTGCTCACCCTGTGCCTGCTTGCACCTCTCCCTGCTCTGCTGATGCCAGCAACGTTCTGGCTGCTTTGCAAGGATGATTCTCATCGGCTCCTCTTCTTTGGGTTCCAGTGATGTCAGGAAGTTCAAGGAGACCAAGAAGCAGTTTGACAAGGTGCGTGAGGACATGGAGATCTCGCTGGTGAAGAATGCCCAGGCCCCTAGGCACAAGCCCCACGAGGTGGAGGAGGCCACAGGCACCTTGACCATCACCAGGAAGTGTTTCCGACACCTGGCCCTGGACTACGTGTTGCAGGTTGGTGTCTCTGCCCCCAGCTCTGGCTGGATCTTCCAGGGAAAATGGTTCAATCATCTGCTGCAGAGAGGGGGCAAGTAGGGGCTTACAGCTGAGTTCCAAAGGGTCCTGAGTTACTGGCCCACTGGACAGTTTGCCCTGTGCCCCCTGAGGCAAGGAGTGCTTAGGACTGGTGTGGGATGGAGCATGAAACCACTGAGGTTTGCTCCAGTTCCAGGCACTGCTGTAGCTGCAGCACTATCAGCCCACGTGTGGCTTAGCCAAGCCCTGTGCTGCAGTAGGTCCCAGGGTTCTCTGAGCTGCCTCTTGGCATCATCCAGCCTGTCTGTGTGAAAGAGTAGCTGGGATGGGTTGGGATGGAATGGGATGAGATGGGATGGGAGGACATTCATTTTTTCACTTTGCTTTAGACTGAATTTTTCTTCCCATTGGGAGATTCATGCAGGAACACCCCCTGCACCCAGCATGGCCAAGGATTCTCCTTTGAGTCATTCACAGGCTTTGTGTCAGGTCTGTCCTCTCAGGCAGTGGGTGTGCAGAGCAGACCAGTTCAGGGTTTATCTCCACTAGCTGTCAGTCCTGCAGCACTGAGCTAAGGCCATTTCCCAACACCTTCTGCCTGACCATGAGGTGGTCCCTGTGGCCACACGCTCTGGCAGCTGTGGAGGAGCTTTCCCCTACAAGTATCAATCATGCATGTTGTTGATCCTCCTTTAGGACTGCAGTTTTGGGGTTCTCAGATGTGCAACTGTATTTGCTGGCAAGGTCAGGCTGTAATAAGCTCCCTCCATTGCTCCCACTGCTGAAGAGGAAGAGTTCCTTTAATGTGATCCAATGTTGAGGGAGGTTTCCTGATACCCCTGCAGATACCAGTGTAAATCTATCTGATTTGAAATGCATTGACATGAACCTGTCCAGGAATCCTTTGGTATATAATGAAGGATTTAGTGAGGAGAGTTTTCATTTTATTCTTTTACATCTGAAGGATCTTTCCCTGAACCTGAACAGCCACACAACTGAAGGGCACCCCCTCGTGATGAATTAAACTGTATCCTAGTAGCAGTCAGTTAAGCTCTCCCACCACAAATCCCAACTCAGGTTCATGATAAAGGGACAGCTTAGCTCACAGCAGAAGTCAAGGGAAGAGGGATAAGCCTGGATGTGCTGGAGGACCTGTCCTCCCACCCCAGGAGCCCAAGCACGTCAGGGCTGGCACAGGAAATCCTGAGCTAGTGCTGCTTCTGTGTGGAAGGGATGGGGTGGTCTCTGGGGCAGTCAGCCCTGTGCTTTTCTCCAAGAAGAAGGGGTGTGGAGATGTGTGCACACTGAGAACATAAACCTTCCACAGGTACCACAGCTTCCTGGCTGGCTGTGCTGTGATTACTGGGAACAAAGCCATAATGCTGCACTGCCACCTCTAAGGCTGTAAGGAAATCAAAGCAGTGGTTGATAGGTTAAAGGTCTCCTTCCTGTGATACCAAATTGCACTCTGGGGTGCCTGTTGTCAGCCTGGGTACAGATATACATCTAGTACATCTTCATCAGTAGCAGCTCAGGTCAGAAGATGCATCTGTGCCCTTTTCCTTTTCTGTTCTACCTGGAACTCAGCAGAACTGTGTTTCTGTGTTTTCAGAAAGTAACTTTCTGGAATTACCCTTGAACAATTTGTGGTTGGCTGCTAGGGGCGTCGCAGCAAGTTGTCGTTCCTTAGCTCTCCCTCCCTGCTTAGTGCTGCTGATGCTGAGAGGCTTGTCTTGCTTCCTTCACAGATCAACGTCCTGCAGGCCAAGAAGAAGTTTGAGATCCTGGATGCGGTAAGGGCTCTCTGTGTTTCCTCTGGCTGCTCTCAGGGACTCAATGAAAGGCAGCCCTCTCCATTGCAGGTTGCATGGGTCGACATACCGACTCCTCGGGCTGCCCTGGAGATACTGGCTGGGACTGCCCTGGGGGCTGCAGGTATGCCAACGGAGGGGAGGGTGAAGGACCAGCCAGACACTCCCCAGGCCAGGACTGGAGGGGAATTTTGGGGTGAAGGACATTGCTTTCAGTGCTTTGTGCTCACAGCAGGGGCTGCCTGAGAGCGTGGAGGGATCTGTGAGAGGAAGGAAGGAGAAGAGGGAGAAGCATCTGATGGATAGATGGCTTTGGGAAGGGAAAGGGTTAGACCTTGAAGAGACTCGTTTGTGGGTAGTAAGGGATAAGGACTTTCCACACTCACCTTGTCCCAGAACCTGTCCTGACCTGGCTGTTGTTTCCCTCTGCAGATGCTGTCCTTCATGCACGCCCAGTACACCTTTTTCCAGCAGGGCTACAGTCTTCTCCATGAACTGGATCCCTACATGAAGAAACTAGCCACAGAGGTGAGGGGATGGGGAATATGGATGATTCAATCTGCCTGTTTTGGCCCCTTCACCCTGGAAGGACATCCTCATCCTTTCCTCTTCAACTCCCATCCTTGGTCATCAGGGAGTGGTCAGAGCACCACGGCTGTTGGGTGAGCCCTGCTGCACTGTGGGGTGACACCCAGGAGCTGTGGTTACTTTCAGTGCACACCCTTTGCCCCTCTCCTGGGGATTTAGGAAGTTAAGCAGGGCTGGTGTAATCCCAGGGTAGGGCAGCAGAGATGCACAACAGCCCTTAAAGCTCCTTCCTGACTTGTGTGCCTGGTGTTCTGCTCCCTGCCTTTAGCTGGACCAGTTGGTGATTGACTCTGCAGTGGAGAAGAGGGAGATGGAGCACAAGCATGCCATGATCCAGCAAAGGGTGAGTCCTGGGGCTGCAGCGTGGTGCAAGCAGCACATCTCTCCACCAGTGGGGTTGTGTGGATGGCAACTGCCAGCTGATGAGGGGCCTGGCTGGGTTAGCCCTTCACTGCCTGCAGCAGCAGCAAAGTTGTTGAGGGGAGAGGAATGACCTTGTGGATGCTGGGAGGTCTAGCTAGTCAAATAGCCTGATCAAATGCCAAACTAAGTGCCCAAAGAAGAGGGACACGGGGAGGACCCCCTGGGTCAGGGCATCTGGATTGTTTTCCCACCTCTGCCACTGATCTGCTCTGCCTCTGTCTATGTTTTGTCTCCCTCCTTGCTGCTGAGGCTGGGGGAAGATTTAAAGGTTTGTGTTCTGTAAAGGGCTCTGACAGAGGATTGGATGGAGTTGTTTGTAGTCACCTGTAAAAACAACTTGACTGCAGAGCAACTGTTTCTCTGGCAAGCCCTGTGATCTCCAGCCACCACAGTATTAGCATCTCCCTTCTGCCACTTCTCCCTGCCTCTGGCTGCCCTGCCCCTGGTGAGGCAGCAGTGTGGCAGCATGCCTGAGAGCCCAGCCCAGCCAGATGGCCAGGGGCCTGTTAAATCACCCAGCAGACCAATGAGTGGACATGCTCCTTTGGTACCCATAGGCAGCACTGGCTGCAGGACCTTTTCTCCATTCCTGGGGAGCTCACACTGCTCTGGGGTGATGCAGATGGGTGTGGGGGAAGAGAGAGCTGCTGCTCTGGAGGGAGGAATGTGCTGCAGTGAACTTCTTCCATGCAAGTCTGCCCCAAGCTGGTGTTGAGATGATTTGTGCTTAGCCCCTGTGACATGATTCAGCTACAGCCTCGAGCAGCAGAACTTTGGGAAGGTCCATGGGGAGCCAAGCAGTAGAGCTGCCAGGGCTGAGCAAGCTGTTGTTTCAGCTGAGCTGTGGTAACCCACTGTGTGTGTGCTCTCACCTGCTCTAATTGGGAGTAACCACCATGAACAGGCAAGACAACAGGATTTATTATCAAAAAAAAAAGCCTGAGCCTTCAGCAGGGTTAATGTGGGCTCTGATTTTTCCAGACCATTCATCTGGGAGTGATTCCAGATCTGAGGCTTGTAGAAACATCAACTAATTTATTTATTTTTCTTCTGTTTGCATGGATTGCTGACCTGCCCCTGCAGACCCTCCTGCAGGTGAGTACCCACACCTCTTTCCTTCTTCTGGCATCTTTAGTGCTCACAATTAGCTCCTTGCTGCTCTGGCTATTTCCCAAGGCCTGCCTTTGAAAGCAAAACCAAGAAACTCTGCCATAGCATCAGTGCTGTATCCTGAGCACTGGAGATGGCATTTGAAAGCCTAAATGAGTTTGGTTTCACCCTCCTCAGGGTTGTTTTCAGTCCTCTGTGCTACGATAAGATTTTGGTTCCCTCTGGGGGGTGGTCAGGCCTGGGCTGGAGCTCAGTGCTGCAGTGGCAGCAGTGCTTGGCTGGCAGTTAGTGCATCTTTGGTGCCTGGGAGCCTCTGAGGACCACGGGTCTGGGGGGTGGTGGGTGAGCTGCACAGGCTCCTGGCAGAGTGTTGGTGGGCTTCCAACAGACACACTCTCATGCTGTATGGGCACAGTAAGAGGGGCTGTCAGGGAGCACTGGAAATAGCTGTTCATGAGCCAGGCCCTGAGCAGGAATCTCTAAGGAGTCCATATCTGGCAGGCACTTGGGTGGATCAATACTTCTCAACAGGAGGAATCTAAGTGACCCTCGTTTCCTTTCTAATGCTCTCTCTCAAAAGTGTCAGAAGCCATGAAATGGAACCCTAAACAGATTTGAAAGCTAATGACAGACATTCCAGCCTGTGCACATGCTCCCTCTGGTTAAGTGTTCTGAGGGAGGGGTAAATCCATTTGTGAACTCTCTTCCCCTGGGACTCTGCTGGAGTGATGACTTCATTCAAGGGGATGTGGAAAAATCTCTCTAGCACAGCACATTTCAGTTAAATCTCTTTACGTGGCTTTGCTGACTGGACTAGCAGGGAGTGAAGCAAAGCTCAGGGTCCAAGAGGGACAGAACAAGCAATCACTCTTCATCAGGGCACAAATGCACAGAGCTGGGGCTCTCTGCATAAGCTTGTGAGAGAGCTGAACATCCCTACTGTGATTTAGGATTTAAAACTTCCTGCCTGGGAGGGTTGTGAGGCTGCTTTTCAGCTCCTCTGAGTCAGCAATGGAGCATGGCCCTCTGCATCTGAGCATCTCCCTGTCTCCAAAGGGAGCACAGCTTCCAATACATGTCTTCAGGCTGGGCCCAGAATACCCTCTGGTCTCTTGAAAAATTTGGCAGTTGAGTTGTACTTAACTAGAGAGGAGTGGCAGAAGTCTCCTTTTTTTTCCTCCACACATTGTCTCCCCAAACAACCTGCTAAGGCATGATAGAAAGGGAGGGAATCCAGTTTAAAGAGTACATTTTGGAGCATTCTTGGCATGGGGCAGCTGTGCAGATTCTGGAGATAGGGCCTTGCTCAGTGGATTGTCTTGGGCAGCTCTGTGAGGTGTGGAGGGACAACCTTCTAAGAGGCAAGTTTGTAAGGAAGTTTTTGAGGCATTTTATTTCCTTGTTGTTTTAATTAAAATGAACTGGGTAGGAGAGAAAAACTCAGCACAAATCATGACTATTTTGTTTGATATTGGAATTCAAATGCCTTTTTTCTGTGTCATCCTTCCCCCATCTTCCCCCACAGAACATCTGTCACCTTTGGGGCAGATTCCTCAGGCAGACATCACTTCAAGCTGTCGTTTTAACCACTGCCCTCTCTGCCTTCCTGGCTCCAAAACTTCAAAGATCTCCATTTGCAGCCTCACACTTGACTCAAAAATGTTGCTCATTTATACAAAAAGGGTTCCAATAAAATCAGCAAGAGGAAAGGAAGAGTCTCAATTTTTATGGGCTGCAATAAATATTTGAGTTCTCCTCGTGCTGTGCAAAGAGAGGAGAGCTTCAGCATGGAGGCTGGGGGTGCTTTTCTTCTGACTGGGGGGGATGGATGTGTGCAAGGACTGGAATAGGCTCCTGCAGAGGCTGAGGAGATTTTCTGGTAGCTTCTCACATTTCTCTTGTGTGTTGAGCCATTACCCCACACGTGTAATGAGTTTGTGTGGTTTAATGTGGGCTCAGCTGTTTGGGTGGATGCACCCACGAGGAAACACAGAGCCTGGTGCAGGTTGGACCCCTTAGGAGAAAAATTTTGGAGAACTTACAAAAATTTTGGAGAATTGTTTCCAATGGGAAATGAGGAGAGAAAGGAGAAGGTTTAAACCAGTCCTGTGGAAGAACTCGGGGCTGTGTAAAATCTTCCCAGCATCATACCTGCTCCAGGCTGCTCCAGGGCCGTTTGCAGGGGGGGAGGATGGGGTGCCAAGGCAGAGCTCTGTGCCTCACACAGCCAGGCTGGTGGCTAACAGAGCAGGGCCCAGCTGGCCCCTCCAGCCCCGGATCTCTGGGGCTGCAGCCAGGCTGGGCTGGAATCGCCGCCCGGAGCGTGGCTCTGCTCCAGGAGGCTGGGTGGGCAGACAAGCCTGGCTCTGTTGAGGTCGAGGAGCATTTGGGGAGCATCTTCCTGTCAGCTTTGCTCTGTTGTCTGGCTTCTCCCCGTGCCTTCTGTGCTCCCTGGCAGCTGTATGGTAATGAGCCCCTGCTCTAAGCTGATTGACTGGGAATAGGAGGCGTGAGGAGGGGGCCAGCAGGTGCTCCCCAGAGGCTTCGCCTAGTGCCCCTTGCTTTGGCAGGAGCCAACTGCAGAGCTTGAAGCTTCCCCAAAAGGAGTAGGAGGGGTAAAGGAGAAGGGGCTGAAAAAGAAATCCCTCCTTCCCTGCCAGCCCACGGTGCTCACAGAGATGCTGCTCTAGAGAGCGAGCGGACGCGGAGCCGCTCCCTGCGCTCGAGGTGACAGCAGCAAACCCTCCCCTGCAGCTGGCAGCATGAAGATTTTTGGCAGGCTTGAATACCTCCTGGTAAGGAGACTTCTGCAGGGCTGGTTCGACTTGGGGAGAAAGTTCAGAGGGGCCCTTTTTGCTGGGGGAGTGAGGGTTGTGCCTGTAGGACCTTGCTTGCTGATGGGACCCGAAAGCAAGTAGAGCTTTGTTACTGCAGGAGAGCAAATGTGTTTGGTGCTGTTTCTGGGAGGGGAAGGGTCTGGGTCAGGGCACGGATCTTTCTGCATCATCTGCTGGCAAGCTGCAGAGCAGGGAGATTATTTGGCATTAGGAAATTCAAGAAACAAAAGGTCTATAAATGGGGTTTGGCCGGAATGAATGAAAGCTCTCTGCGTGGAACGGGAACGTTCCTCCTCCAAATTCCATCTGCCTCTGGGCTCTTGGATTGTACACAGCATAGACCCAGAGGTAAAAATAGCCAGATAGAGGAAAGGTTGAAATATATTCAGGCACCAGAAGAGAACAGAATGTGCGTGCAGCAGTGCTTGTGTGGAAGGGGGGTGTGTGCATCTTTAGGGAGCGTGCCCGTTCCTCTGAGGGATGCTCTCTTTCTAATCCAATGGTCAAACTAGTCACAGCTTTTAACAGCTCCAGGAGAAGTTCTTTCAATGCATGGACGTGTACATAATATTGTTAGAGTGCACATAGTACTGTTGTTGAAAAAGGGCACTTTTGGCTCAAGCCTTTGTCTGCTGTGAGGCACACGTGTGCATCGCGTGTTGTCGCCGGTCCCAAATGATATTGATTGAAAATATCATCAATAATAAAATAACATGGAGGTTGGGTGGTGAGATGCCTTTCTCTGAACAGCTAAAACAGCTGGACTGAAAGGATTTACTAGTCACAATTGCCTGGTTTTGCTCGTGTTTTCTGTCAGTAGAAATCAAACTGTTGTCCAGGAGAGGACAGCAGCCCTGTTTCCACCCCGAGGGAGGGGTGCTGTGGCTTCTCAGGGGGGGCCATTGCCATAGTGATTTGATTTTAAAGAATTTTAAGAAGTCTTGGTATTTTGGAGAAAGGTTCTGTCTGTCCTCAGCCAGGTGTTGTGCTCTTTGGGATAGGAATGAGCCTGTAAGACCTTCCTACTTCAGTAGGTCTATTCTTAGAGTCTTAGAAGACTTCCCTCCCCACCAAGGGTTCCAGGCTGCTGAGGGGCATCTTTGCTCTTCGTAGTAAGTCTGTTCACTGAGGCTGGAGGTTTATTTCATTTCATTTCATCAGCTATTTTCTCTGTATAAAAGCTGGCTTCCCAGGAGCAATGGGAAGAGCTTGTCTCTGTGCACGGGCAAGGGAGTTCCTAACGGGGTGGGCCATGAGGCAACCTTCAGACAGGACTTTCTCTCTCTGTTTTTTCTTCTCCTCTTCCACAGGACTGTCTGTGCCTGTGCTGGGATTTTGCTTTCCATTTGCTGGTTTGAGAGTGTTTGCATTAATGGCCTTTTTTTCCATCCTGTCCCTTGGAATGTGTTACTTCATTGTTGCTCCAGCAGCATTCGCTGCGCTCCCCTGGAAACTATTGTGATGTCATTTCTAAAAGAATCTCAGTTCCCAGGCAGGCTGGGGTGTAAACTCAGAGTGACAGGGCAGAGAAGGGGAGGGGGCAGTGAGACAAGGTCGGTGTGATTTACAGAGTCAGGGAGAGAAGGGGAAGCAGATGATGGCAGAGATCTCCTTTCTTATTTTGGAAGACATCCGATGTATTTTCCCACTGTGTGATCCAACAAGTCACTGCTGTTGCATGTACAGCTGTAGCCAAAACCATTCAGATCCAAATCCTGGGAAGCCTTTTCCACGTCAAGCATTTTTTATTTCATCTCTCAGAGACAATGAGGTGCTAAATGCAGACTTAATAAATCAGTGCAAACTCATCTAGAGCAGACTTGTCTACTCCGTGTACATTGAAACCATGGGAAGAGTTTGATGAAAGGTGGTTTGTTAAAATCCTGCAGCAAAATGTCATGGAAATGGGGGGGAAAAAGGGAACAAGAGGGGTCATAACTGTGTACTTTCCTACCCTTTTTGATCTTGGGGTTTTTTTTTTTAATGAATACAACAGAGACAGATCAAGGGCAAGCTCCCCTGCTGTTTCAACACCAGTGGCAGGATGGTCTCCTCAAAATAACTGTGCACTTTCTTACTCTTCTTGATCTTCTTGGGTTTTTTTTTTAATTAATACAACAGATACAGAGACAGATCAAGGGCAAGCTCCCCTGCTGTTTCAACACCAGTGGCAGGATGGTCTCCTCAAACAGTTTCTAAGCTAGCTTTCACCTGGAATCAGGCTTCAACAGATGTTCTTGTGACTTTTTCCAGATATTTGTCCTCTCTTTTCAATGGCTGTGGTAAGAAAGTTCCCTGTTTAGGCTACAGCATGAAGCTGTGCCTGGGAATCCATGGTTGAAGCCCATAGTTCAAGCTCACTCTGGTGTGCTGGAAGTTTCACAAAGGCATTTGCTGTCATGTTGCCTTTCAGCTGCCTGAGCCATTTCTGTACATAATGGTCAGACATGATGATCTTAAAGGTCTTTTCCAACCAAAACAATTCTATGATGCTACAATTTCCCTGTTGGCCTTTGCCTGGCAGTGAAAGGAAAAGTGATACTGATCAAGGGGATAATTTCTGGATTTTTTTCACCTTCCTCTTTCACTGACTTTGTCTCTGAAAGTTCTCCATAACTGAAGCAAAGACTTCCTGTGCTTCCAGGCAGAGTGCAGTGGAATGGAACAAAGTGCCCCTGAGGATCAGGCTGCTGCATGTCCTGGGGATAAGAGTCAGACTGGTCCTTATCCCTCAGATCTCTCCCTTGATTTGAACCTACTTTACAAGTGCAGCTTACAGCTCTGGTCCACGTATTCTGCCCTCAGCTGCCCTGCAATAGTTCTGCTGATAGCAGTGGAGTTGCTCAGGAATTCCATCAGCAGAAATATGAGCAGAATTTGGCCTGGGGATGTTTCCTAACTGATGAGAGAACAAGGGAAGTATCTTGAAGCCATGCAAACACAGGCCACTCTTCCCAGCAATGTTTTCTGTGTTTGGACATCACCCAGCTGCCTCTGTCAGCTTTCTACATGCTTGGTGCTTGTGGGTATCATTTTCTCTTTCTAAAACTAGGCTTGGTGCAGGTCAGAGTTCTTTCAAAGGTGAGGAACAACTCCATGTGCCTTGAGCTTTAGCCATGCAGTTTGTGGAGAGGTGGAATGCAACACCCAGTGAGGTTAAATTCACACCTGGTTTGACTCCACTGGTTTATAGTGGATTTATTCCAGTGACGTACGTGGCCCATCTGTTCCTCCTGCACTCAGCAGCAGTATATCCTGCTTACCATCACACTGCTTGATTCTATAAGGACAGCTGAAGAAATTAGCTGATTATATTTAGGCCCTTCTCCTTATTTCTACCTGCAAGTAAAAAGAGTGAGGCAGAGCTAAATGGTCATTGCTATTAAGATGTGCTTGGAAGGGTTTTGCCCTACATTTGCTGTGCACTTCTTAACAAAATCCAGATTTTTTGGCTGTTTGTGTTAATTTTTATAAACCAGCACAGATCAAATTTGTGGAATGGTCTGTTTGGAGCAGCTCTACAAAAATCACACGTTCAAATATCTGTGAGTTAGAGGAAAATTCCCTCTAGCCTTTGTTCACAGTGTGTACATGAAAGACATCTGCAGAAGAGGACCCCCGTGGGATTCACCCTCTTATGGCAAGAAAATTTGGGGCTGAGCAGACCTCTCTTAATTGAGTGCCTTACAGCAGTTTCCAGTGTCTAATTGGACATCATGCTGTCTGCCCAAGGAATGACTCAGTCCTGTCCCATTATATCTCCTCCTTCTCTATCAGTATTATGATGATGATGACACCTCCCAGGCAAGCTTGCATCTCTGAGCATGAAAATAATTCATCTTAATGAGAGTGAAGTGCCTGTTGCCTAGCAACCCAGCATCACGAGGGTCTTCCCAGGCTGAGGCACTTCACTTAATGGGGCTCTTTTCACTGCACTGTTTCTTTGAACCAAGTAGGACAGGGGAATATTTACACTCAAGAGAGAGTGAGGTGTGGGTCGAATGTGTCATTAGAGTGGAATCTGTGCAGAGACAAGGGCCTGGGGAAGACCCAGGTTAGAGGGGAACATCATTTAGGTTTCATGACCTAGTTTCCCTTGGGAAGGAGGCAGGACATTGCCCAGGGAGAAGGGTCCCATGTTCTGGGAGAGCAGCTGCTGCTCTCTGCTTTGTGTGTTGCTCACCAGCTGTCAGAATCCATGAGATCTCTCTGATGCCTCAGTGCCAAAGCTGACAAGGCAGCTCTGGCTGGTAGCACAGCATGGAGAGCTGAGGGAGCACAGATTGGAGATGGCACATGATGATAGCTGATGCAAATGGAATTGATAAGTCTTCCCCTCTAGAAACCATGGTGCCTTGTTCCCTTCTGTGAAGAGGCTGAGGTTTGTCCTGTTCCTGGCCCCTTGCAGATCAGAGAGGTGGCAGCACCTTTGCTAGCTCAGCCAGTGAAAAGCATCTCTATTGTTTTGGGGTTTTTTTTCTCATTGCAGACTTCCCCAAATATTGGTAATTTCTAGCCCTCAGGATGACAAGCTACCTGCCTTTCTCCTTACCAGCTACCAGAGGGGAGAAATACAGCATGCAGAGTGCTTTCCTGCAAACAGGAGGGACTGATAAGCTCACTGGGATGAGGATAGTTCATGACTGCTGGTGGTGGCTGCAGCCTGCTGGGGCACAAGGCAGACAGCTCTGCCTGGACCTTGGGATTTTGACATGGATGGTTTTCTTTTCCTGATGTTTTCCTCATTTCCACCTTTTTCTTAGAGAGTGCAGCCATGTTAAGAGTATTGCAGGACTTCTCCTATGATGACTCAAAGGTGGAGTTTAATGTCGATGCCCCAAATGGAGTGGTGATGGAAGGCTACCTCTTCAAGAGAGCCAGCAATGCTTTCAAAACCTGGAATCGGTGAGTAACAACTCCTAGCCCATTATCTCCCAAGGGAAACTATCTCAAAAGAGATGAATGGAGCCTTGTCAGCCTGCTAACCTGGCTCTGTGGCACCAAATCAGCTCAGAGCAAAGGAGGAGTAAGCGTGTGCTGAGCTTGCCAAGCAACTGGCTTTGCAGTTCTCTCATATTGGTGTGTTTGAGACCTGTACATTTATCAGCAAAAGCTAGAGCCTGTGTCATTTATGTATGGGATTATTATTTTCAGGTTTAAAAGCAAGTGTGCTGCTTTCTTTGAAGCTGTGTGTTCCTCAGGCTGCATCCTGGAATGATCAGCCAGCTCGTGTTTTACTTCATCTTAATAAATGCCAGGAAAATTAAGAGTGCCTTCCACAGTGGAAGAATGACCAGGTTCCTTGCAGGGAAGATGGGGCACAATGCAGCTCTGCTGTGATCTGTAACCATTAAGAGAAATACCCTAACACAGCAGGACACACCAGGAGTGTCAAACCTGCCTGTTTTGGGATGGGGAGATACTGAGAGTGGAAATACCCACTGTGCTGCTGGGAGCTGAGAAATGGCTTTCTGTGCCCTGCCCCTGCTGTTAATAATTTATAACTATTCCATCTGATAGGTCCCTGGGAAGGCCAGGCTCCTGTGCACTCCTTGGGACTCTCTGCAGCTGCCAGAGACTTGGGGAGACTGGCAGCAGAGGTTTCATGTTCTAGCCTTGGTCAATATTTCTGCATTTAGCTTCCCTTGAGATAGTCAGTGGGCTTCATACAGGGCTCTGCACAATGATTCAAACCCTTCCAGTGAGCTTCTAATGCATGAGATCAATATCTTTTTGACCTACATTTCCTCCTCTCACATAACAGGGAAATGATCCAATATTAAGAGACCTTTCACTTGGCTGTAGGATGTGCTCACACACCACAGCAAGGCTGGAGGGTGCTGTTGGTAGACTTTGGAATATAAATGAACACCAAATGTTCTCAGCTGAATTTTTATCAGCCTTTTAGGATTTCCTGCTTGGTATTTCCTAAGCAAAGTGTAGCCTGGGTCCATAACAGGGCTGCTTTCACTGATGCTGTGGTTTTGCAGAGCAGAAGGTCCTTCCAAAGCACCTTGGGTTGGCATCAAGATCTGTGCTTGACTCTTAGGATGGAGAGGAATGGTTCCAGGCAGCTCCCTCCTAGCAGCTCCCCTGGCTGTGAATTCAAGGGTCACTCCAAATGGAACTTCTCCTGGAGGGAATGTGACCCTCTGGGACTTTCTGGTTTTCCTGAAGTGATGTCAAGGGCTCCCTGTCACCCAAATCCCAACTATCTTTTCTGTATCCTCCTCCATCCCAATCATACACAGCCTGTATCCTCCTCAGAGCCATCTGTCTCCTCAGTCCCACCCCCTTTTAGCCATATCTACCCACATCTTAGCTATTCACAGCTCCTGTAGCCTACTCATCACCTTCTCACTGTCACTCAGCTCTTCACTCCTAGTGCCTCCCCCTCAGGAGGGGGCAGGCAGAGGGAGAGCAAAACCCCCAGCCCAGGATATTGGGCTGGGAGCCAGCACCAGGCAGAAAAGCTTCTCTGGGGTGATGAGCAGGAGAGCATGGCTGCAAGGAGCAGAGACCAGAACATGGGAGACACG
This sequence comes from Merops nubicus, assembly GCF_000691845.1. Lineage (NCBI taxonomy): Eukaryota > Metazoa > Chordata > Aves > Coraciiformes > Meropidae > Merops > Merops nubicus. The sequence continues at coordinate 64,278 of NW_008590226.1, forward strand.
TTTTCCACTCAGCCTGAGGTGACAGCAGCGACTGCTCCTGTCACAGCAGCTCAGGATGATGCAGAAGCTCAGCAGCTCATCAAAGCAGGCTCCCACGTGGGTGGGATGGTCTCCAGTTGCCTGTATTTTCCCATTTCTCTGCAGGCATGTCAAATCTTTTATCTGTGTAATAGTTCAGCAGTGACAAAAGAAAGAGAGTGCTGTCTCATCTGGTTTTCCCAGGGAGCCCAGTTCTCTTGCAGACAGGGTGTGGAATACCTGCTCTGAGTGACACCTTGCTGCAAGCCTCTTGGGCTCCTTGTGCTCAGGTATTCCAGGACCTTCCTCCTGCAGCTTAGGGATGGTTGTAGCTTCTTTTTCCCTCCATGAGGATGGTGGAGTTGCTAAATCTTAGGCTGTATCTTGGAATGAGAAGTGACTTGAGGGGTTGGATTTCTCACTGAAGGTTAAGACACCAGGGAATTACCTCTGCTGTCCCCATCCCATGGACCTGCTGTCACTTGTGTTTTAATGGAAAGCTGCTAATTGGTGGTTTGTCACCTCCTAAGAGGGCAGACTGCCTTCAGACACAGCTGCTGCACCCTGGCCATGGGAAGCAGGAGCTTTGGCACTGTTTGGCTTCCCCTAGGCTGTCCTGGGTACAGAGCAGGCAGCCTGGTGGGTGGCATGGCCTCTCCAAACAGCAAGATGTGCAGCTCAGTTCTGTGATTTTCTCCAGCACTGTTTGTAGAGCTGCCAGTTAGCAGGGTTTCCTCAGATGGGTGTTTCTTTTCCCCACCTAGAAGCTTCTTCATGCTGTTAAGGAATTCCTGGTTTGCCTTGTGACAGCCTGCTTGGAGTGGCAGCAGGCACACTGCATCTGGCATGGTATGTGCCCCAGCAAGGGTCAGGAGTGCCCACTGTGCACATGGGCAAGAGCAAATACACCCTAACCAGTGTGGCACAGCCCACAGGCCCTGGATTTACTGCCTGCACCAGGGCCAGTGTGCACACACTGCCTCAGAGCTGGTAGGCAATGAGTGGGACTGCCCTGCTCCTTTGCTTCTTCCCATCTTTCTTCTACAACATTTGCCATCAGAGCATCTCAGTGTCTCAGGAGTCATTCCCAAGGCTGTAAATCCTTTGCTTGCTCTCTGAGGGAGGGCACTGGAGAAGTTTGAGCTGTTCTTGTGACATTGCTTTCCCTCTTCTTGGAATAAATGACACTTTTTAAAGGGAGAGCAATCCTGCCCTGCTGCAGAACAGAACTGCCTCTCTGTAGCTCTGCTCTTCACTCCTGATGTCTGTCTGTCTCCCCTCAGGAGGTGGTTCTCCATACAGAACAGCCAGCTGGTGTACCAGAAGAAGCTAAAGGTCAGTGGGGCTTCCCCAGCTGACCCTGGCAGCTCAGCCAGCGTGGCTGCTGCCCTTTGCTGGGGATCTCTGCACCATGGCAGGAGAGTGGGGTGGAAGGAGCAGGGAGGGGAATGGGATCAGAGGGACAGCAAGACTGCTCAGGCATTAATGTGCTCCAAAGTTAGACTGCACTAAGAGGCAGCAGATGGTGCTTGAGGCAATCTAGATCTTCCTGCTCAGCAGAGGAAGATGAAGTCCTCAGTAAACCTTCCACTTCACGTGCCTCTTGTCCCATGCTTTGACTCTGTTTAACCCCTTCCTGTTGCTGTAGAGGTGGTGGGCTGGCTCTGCTCTTCCTGGACTCACCAGCAGAGCTTGGGAAGGGTTTTTCTGAGAGGCCTAATTCTGACACAGACTCAGGGAACCCACAGAGGTGCCTGTTCTCACCCTTCCAGGATGTCCTCACGGTGGTGGTGGAAGACCTGCGGCTCTGTACTGTCAAGCCATGTGAAGACATAGAGAGGAGGTTTTGCTTTGAGGTCGTCTCACCTACCAAGTAAGTTTGGTGGCTTCCCTAGGCCATCCTCATGGTAGCTGGATTGGGTATGGAGCTGCAAGAGATGAGATTTGAGCAGATGCTGCCCTTGGCTGTGGAATGTTGACTGGGACGCACCATTGCCTGTACTCCAGAGTTCCTTTGAAGTTTGTCAGACATCAGCATAAGCCAGATCTAGGCCATACATACCTAAAGTACATATGGGCAGTAAGAACTGGCAGTGGTCAGCATCTCAAACCAGCTAGCAGACCTGCCTGGGGCCTTTGAAGAGGGAACACCTCTGACAGCGTGAGCTTGAAGGATCAGTTTTTGGCCCTTTGCTTGTCAAATCAAGGTGCTTCCCCCATTGGATTGACCAAAATGTGCACCCTGTGGGGTTTTTTTGCTCTTTCCAACTCATCTCCTTCCCTCCCAGGAGCTGCATGCTGCAGGCTGACTCGGAGAAGCTGCGTCAGGCCTGGATTCAGGCTGTCCAAGCCAGCATTGCCTCTGCATACCGGGAGAGTCCCGACAGCTACTACATCGAGGTGAGGGAGGGGCTCCTGGGGGACCATGTCTCAGAGCCCTGCCAGTGGGCCTTGGGCTGGGGGTGGACCCTTTGGAAATACTCTTCTGCCCTCCAGGAAGGGAGGTGATGTCAGTAACTCAAAGGCAGTAACTGTTAGCCAGCAGAGCCCTGCTTGCAGAGCTGGGCTGGGGGAAAGGCGAGGCTCAGAGTCACTGTTGTCCTGACAGCTTCCCTTTTGCCATCACTCTGGACTGGTGTTCCCCTGGGAAGAGCTTGATCCCTAGCAGGGACAAGTGCTAGCAAGGCACCAGGATAGAAGGGGTTCACCAGACAGTGCTCTGTGTGCTGCCTGCACTCCCAGAGCAGGACTGGGGTCCAGCACCATCCTGTGGCAACCACGGAGATTAACGAGGCTTTACCCCTTCCCTTCTTGGACCAGCCCTCGTTTATTCTTCTTCAGCTCATGATCCTGTCAGTGCCTCTGCTCTGCAAAGCTCTGCTTCCTTCCACAGTGCTTTGCAGAACCCTAGAACCCTTTTTCCCCCCCCAGAGACTCGACAGAACTGCTTCCCCATCAACCAGCAGCATCGACTCCGCCACGGACTCGCGGGAGCGCAGCGTGAAAGGAGAGAGCATCCTGCAGAGAGTGCAGAGCATCCCTGGCAACGACCAGTGCTGTGACTGTGGCCAGCCAGACCCTCGTTGGGCCAGCATCAACCTGGGCATCCTGCTGTGCATCGAGTGCTCTGGTATCCACAGGTACAGCTCTCTGCTGCAGCTGCGTCTGTAGAGATAAAGAGGAACTGGAGTGATCTTGTTCATCTCATGGTGCTTGAGAAGTTTGGGCTTGAGGCATGTAACCATTTCAGTCTTCTTCCTTTTGGATCAACAGGAGTCTGGGTGTTCACTGCTCCAAGGTCCGTTCCCTCACGTTGGATTCCTGGGAGCCAGAGTTACTCAAAGTGAGTGTTGGCTTTTAACAGCAGGGATAGGCAAATGTCTCCCTGGGAGGAGTCTTAGCTGGTGGCAGGCTAGGCTAGAGGGAAGGCAGCTCCTCACCTGAGGATTTCATTCATTCTCTGTTGCATTGCAGCTGATGTGTGAGCTGGGGAACAGTACCATGAATCAGATTTATGAGGCACAGTGTGAAGAGTTGGGACTTAAGAAACCCACAGCAGGGAGCTCCAGGTGAGTCTGAGGGCACAACAGATCCCCTCTGTCCTGTGGAAAGCTGTCCATCCACACAGCAAACCCAGTACCCCGAGCTCTCTGCAAAATCAGATTAAGAATCCCTCAACCCCCTCCCTCTGTAGCTTGACTCTCAGAAAGGTCACTGGGACGTCACCAGCCAGCAGCTGGTGAAACACACTTGGGAGCCACTGCTTGCTGGGTTTACACCTGCCCTGAGACCTTTCAGAAACATGTAACTGGAGCACGAGGTGTTGCCTAGGGCTGAACACCTCACCCCACTCTCAGCAACACCCTGCACCTCTCAGGTTTGCTTTGAAAGGGGAGAGATTTTTACGCTGGAGAAACTCTCACTTCTTAATGCAGGCCTGAATGATTTTTAACACCTAGGCTGGTCGTGACCTGAAGCAGCTCCACCTCCTCGTGGCTTTGGGTGAATAACACCTTTATGCTGTTCTTAGGCAGGAGAAGGAAGCCTGGATCAAGGTGAAATACGTGGAGAAGAAGTTCCTGAAGAAGCTGCCGAGCGGGGAGGCGCTGGCGGAGAGCGAGCGGAAGCCTCGTCGCTGGTGTGTGAAGAAGTGCCAGAGGCACAACAGCACCACCAGAGCCCCCACGGCCCGTCGCAGGTACCGCCACGAGGCGGGCAACGCATCTCCAGCCCTGCTGTCCTCAGGTGGGAACCCCCCTGCCCTGCTCCCTGCCCCCCTGTGCCCTCCTGCCCGCCCCGCTGCGGGGCTGCTCGCACCCGCCCCGGGGACAGCGTGGGATAGAAGTGGCTGGCGTGGGACCTGCAAGCCTGCCAGAGGCACGAGCAGAAGTGCTGGTGCACAGACTGTGTTGGCACAGGTCTTGAGAGTCATTTCCTAACGTTTCCCAGCTCTTTGAGGAGGTTCTTGTGGCTAGAAGAGGAGGTTGTTACACTGGGGTGATCCAGCGACTTCTGAGCTTGCTTTGGGCGTTTTCTTTCATATACCAGATTTCTGGGTTTTAATAAGCTTTAGATCCTTTTATTGTTACCTGTAAGAGAGGCCATGCTTGTGAAGGGCTCTGGCTGCTCAGAATGCTCTGGGGTGTCACCTCCTGTGCTCAGCTCCTCCTCTCTTAGTGGTGTACATGGACAGGAGTCTGGCACTGGGCACACCTGGGGCGCGGTGGGCGTGCAAGCTCAGCCTGTGCAAATACAGCAGTAGAACTCTGATTTCTGTGTTGCTTACTGTGCCTTTCAAACCCTCTGCACGTCAAACAGCAGCTACACTGGAGAGGAAGTTCCGCCGAGATTCCCTCTTCTGCCCTGATGAGTTGGACTCCCTCTTCTCCTACTTCGACACCGGTGCTGGCTCCGGCCCACGCAGTAAGTACAGAGGGAGGAGGTGTCTGTGCTCCTGGGGTGCTTGGCCTCCCAGCTCTCCTAGGGCATGGCACCAGACCTAAGGCAAGGCGTCTGTCTCACTGGAGAGAGGGTGAATATTGCAGGAGAGTGATGGGGAATTAGCCACACGAACTCCAACCTATTGCTCTGAGTATTTTAATATCCTATCCAGCCAGCCCCTGGCGTTTGCTTTCTGCTGGATGGGATTTTTTTTTTCCCCCAAAAAACATCTTTTCCTCCCAGACCGTGCATCCCATTGGCTTTTTTTTTTTGTCCTGGTTGTAGTTTAGCCTTTTGATTATTTTTTTTAATGGTTTAGATTTTTTTAGCCAGTCTTACTGCGGACGATTTTTCTTTTTCTTTTTTTTTGTGTTTGTGACAATGAATCCCCCTCACCTTCCGTCCACCTTCCTCTAGGTGCCAGCCACATCTCTGTGCAGCATCCACTGAGGGGTGGCCCATGGAGTGGCAGTGGCATGGGTCCCGGTGGGGGCGGTTCGCCGTTCCTCCTGGACGGAGGTAAGGTGGCAGCTGGCAGCAAAAGAGACACCCAAACTTCACTCCTCCCAAACCAACCTCCAGAGCCAGTTCTGTATTTTCTTTCAGCCAGAGGATTGGAATCAGTATATCTATCTGCTCCAGTCTGTCGTGGGAAGGGCAGGCTGGGAGGTTTTCAAAAGGCAGAAAGCTTCCCGGGGTTTCCAGCAGTCAGGTTACTGCCTTATAAAGGAGCAGCTGTCCCTCAGATGGGTTAAAGGATCCTGTCCTCTACAGGTCAGGTCTCGTGGCAAATAGGAAATCAGAAGAGTTTGCTTCCAGCACCCCACATCTGCCACAGACTAGTCCTGTGGTCCGGATCCTACTTAGCTGAGGAGTGAGAACTTCTTAAAACTTCCTAGCTCGCTTGCTTGTTATGGTATGGACTTAGGAGAAATGCTCAGTCCTGGGTCAGCACAGGAAGAAGTCAAAGGCTGTCCTGTAAGCACACATTATCTCTTGAAATCCATGAAGAAGGTGCTTTAGTGCTTGTCTGAATTGGTGCCTTAAGAGCTGTGCCAGTTTCAAGGAGTTGAGTGTTGCTGGTCAACAGAAACAACAGTTGGGAAACGCAGGACTTCAGAGCTGCTCAACAGCCTTGTCTTGTTCCTGTAGGAGCAAAAAGGGGTTTTATCACTGGCTCAGTGTGAACAGAACTGGGAATTTGGCATATTAATAATGGTGTGATAGGAGCCAGACTCCTCCTTTCTGGCTGTGGTGTAAGTCTGGAGTAGTGCCTCACTGGAGTCCCCCCTGACTTGTGCTGACATCGTGGGGAGCACAGCCTCACCCAGCAGCATGATTTCTACAGAAACCAGCAATGATTTTTCTGCCAGCAAATAATTAAAATATATATATATATATATATATCCTGTTGTAGCTTCATGCTCTCCTTTGGCTGTTGAACAGTGCTGAGGGATTACTTGGGAGCTGTGGTTTCAGGACCACTGATTTAGAGGCTGGCCTTTCTCTGGGACCTAACT